>NC_037591.1:0-257261 GCF_003073045.1 Pomacea canaliculata | reverse complement strand
ATATTACCAACACATCCACAATGACAACCACTTAATCAAGCACAATATACAACACACTTATACCATACACACATATACAATACACATATACATACAATATAAATTATTGCAATACATATAAAATACACCATCACATAATACATATACATAAAATCAGTAAACACAGTTTACACACAGATGTAACAGCCAACAATAAACCACACTATACAATATGTATCTTAGCAGTACACATACATAGGCATACATACAACATAATGTACAATATGCACCTCTACATTAACATACACAGTACACAAGTGTACAGTACACACATAAACATTAATACTACATAAAAGCACAATACATAATGCACCACAGCAATGTGGACAGACACATAATCCAGATATACAGTAATGCATGTATCCACGAATATACACCTACAATATTATATACAAGACACGACATATACAATACACATGCAATAAATACACACATCAACAAGACATAGACACAATACACATGTAAGAGACTGAATTGCAAAAGATAACGAGATACACACATAGTGATTGTTGTAACTAACGAAGCGCATATCACAATGCGATATGCTGCAATACATATATAAATGCAGCCGCATATGTTAACTAAATAAGAACAATACATACACATATACAATGCACACATATTTAAAATAAAATAAACAATACATACAAATACAACAGATAAGCAATACACACAGACATAGCACACCTCTACAATAGATTCGAACCTGTACAACACACATACAAGATATAAACACACACAACAAATAAACAATATATATAACAATGTATATACAACATATACAGCACACATGCAATATCCACAACATATACACAATAGATAACAAAATAATATGGTACAATAAGACTCAGCCATATACAACACAGTGGTACAATAGCCATTACCATGTTAGTGAGCAGATACACGATGATGTTACAATAACACACATGTATAGGCATGAAGAGATGATCAGTATGTAGATGGAGCTACACCCACAATACAAGGATAAGCACATTCACAGCGTAGCATACCGATGAACAGCACATTTAGCAAGCAACACGATTAAGCTAGCCAGTACACAACATTGATCAAGCACACGATGTATACAATAACGACTCATATCAACAAAAGACTATACAACATGAGTAGACAGGTAGCAATACCGCGCAAAATCGAGAACAAACTCGCAGGCCGCGATATTACAGACAGAGAATGTTATGAGAGAAAGTAACAGAATACACAATATACACACACGTATACAACTACAAGCATACATAGGACACCTTTATGTATACCTAAGCGAATTCAATACCACACATAACAGACACTGTCTAGGACCGATACAATAACACACAGGAGTATACAACTGTATGATCAATCAAGGGAACACCACAGGTAGCATGCGTATTACAACACGATGTATACAGTAGACCTACGCACATATACGAGCAGCACATGTATGACATAGCACAGCAATACACAGAATATAACAGTTGTAACATACACACATGGATATACCATCCACACATATAACAATTACATCGATATAAGACAAGTACACACTATACACACAGAATAGTAACAGTATGTAGACATACAGACGCGATGATACAAGATGGATGCAGCATGATATTTAAGCACAGTTATGGCTCAAACTTTTCAACAAAAGAGGAAGAGAAATGATTGTGTTTTCAGCAGTGGAATGTTTGACATTGGAGGCGACAATAGAATAATCCAACTAATCTTAGCTTTGAGTGAAAGTGCGAGGACAAATGATGGTAGATCACCAGAGACCGACAGTAGACATCCTGCCAGACGGAACAAGCTTAGCAAGCTGTATGTACACAATGTCAGATAGTGTGCATGGTATTGCAAGCTGTGGCTGTACGCCCACCAAATATATAGTCCCCATAGAGCCACAGCAGACTAGCGGCTTACATGTCTAGACTGTCTACATGCCACAGACTCACAAAGAGGACAGGACGACTGAACAGGGCTACGATACGCACTGTCGTACATGCTTCTGCCACCAGACCATACACAAATCGACACGACGAGAGCTAGAGAGCGCAGGCTCTACAGGCTGCTCTACATACACATGACATACACAAGAAGACGGAGTCCTCAACAGGTTAAGAACATTACTGACAGTGCACCATCGTCAATACGCTCAGTGATGATCACTTAGAGATGTTGTGCTGAGACTTTGTGTAGAGATCATGTGATTAGAATAGCATGTCTCAGCTTCAACAACAGGTGATAGACAGATAATTAATGTAACATTTACGAGTGTCGGAAAAATGAATGAACGATGAGCTCCACGCTGAGTAGGGTACGGTGAAAGGAAGACAAGAAAAAGTACAACAGCAGACCCTATGGTCGACCAATGGGAATGCAGTAGGGTGTGCCGGAGGCACTCAACAATACAGTATTGCTACAGATAGCGGAACCACAGACGATACACAGTCAGGACATACGAGATACTGGCAGTGAACTTCGTGGTACTAGCAGTGGCTAGTCACCTGTCACCTGTAGCTACTGAGAAATGAGACTGAGACATGACCACTTGCAACTTGCATGTTGACAAATAAAGACCGGATCCTCACTCACTTAAACACTTTGAGCTGACAGGATACACAAGCTCATTGCCCAGTCTCCTGTTTATGAGAGCAGTGACCACACACACACACAAACACACAAACACACACAGAGCACACACACACACAGACCACACAAACACACAGAGCACACAGACTACACAGACCACACAAACACACAAACACACAAGGGGGGCAAGTGGGGCGGCCAGCCCCGAGGTCATGTTTATGACTTATTGCTGGCTGTGGTAAACAAGTTGTGACAAACACATTGACGTTCAGAAAACACTTCTAAGTTGTAATTCAGCAAATTATTGACCCCATGTCTTCAACAACAACAAACAGTTTATTCAGTTGTCGTCACCATATTATTTCACTTTCAGAAAAAGCCGCTACTGTCACAAACGGTGGGAAAGGTTAGGAACACTGAAAACACTAAATTGGTGTTATTTCACGAAGTTGATCCAACCTGTCTAACTGGATATAAATCAGTGTTTCCAGCATCATACCAATAGCGATGTTGATACACGTGCTCCATGACCCCGGCCCCGGGCCCCGCGTGGTCCTCACGCTGTGTGCGCATCGTCTTGTAAAGGCACACGTGCATTCCTCGCAAATCCCATAATATCAAACTGAGACATTGAAGCCAACAGGCACATAGGCTGAATGAATAATTTCACACTCCTCAACAGACTGTGTCGCCCCCTCACCGTCCCCCCTCCACTCAAAGAAATCTCCTCTTGCCAAGGGAGGTCAGCGATACGGCTGCTGGACAAGAAGCGATAAAATCCCTTTGTTTAAGAAAGGAATGAATGTTGTAAAAACTCACTATACTATCCATAGCAAATTTCATCAAAATGAAAGGCAGCAAAACACAAAGAAGTGAAATGCGCTTTGAGAAATGTCACCAGCTGACCGACACACTTCGTGACCTGCTGTGTCATCAACACCTTCATCGCCAACAAACGATAATTGATGAAGTGGACAATCTTAAGCTGTGTATCAACTGTATATTGGTTCATAGTTAGTTTATTCCTTCTTGCTGCTTTGAGGAGCAAGGGCCGTCATTACAAGTAGGAATGTTGATAGTTGTTGCCCGTTTCTATAACAAGCCCGCGCTGCGAGAGATGCACCAAGTCTCATCAGTAGGCATGCGTCCAGATGACTCGATCCATCGACTAGTGAGTACAACCATGATTGGGAGGAGTTCTGCCCCTGTATATCGACAGCACATCTCTTGATTGTGGCTGCGCCTGGTATCCTTCTTCACACACTCCTTGCCTGCTGGCTGCCCTGTACCTTCTACACCATCTCTTCTGGCTGCCGTATACCCTTCTTCACACACCCTTGCTTGCCTGCGCTGCCCATGTATACCTTCTTCATCACACTCCTTGCTTTGCTGGCTGCCTGTATACTTCTATCACACACTCCTTGCTTGCCTGGCTCCCTGTATACCTTTCTTTGCACACACTCTTTGCTGCGGCTGCCCTGTCACACATATGCTACCCTATCTTCACACACTCCTTGCTTGCTGGCTGCCCTGTATACCTTCTTCACGAACTCCAGAAGTACAGAAGTCGCTGCATGTGTGGTGCTTAGAGCAGGATCACGTGACCACCCCTTCCCCGCTTGTGGCTCAGTACAGACTTGTCCGCTGTGTTTCATGTCTTTGCTACACCTGCCCTGAATTGTTCTGTCCTCAACTGCTCTCCTACATTCCAGCGGTACACCAACTCGCCGTCGTCATTCTGATGATCGTACTCCTCCTGACGTGTGTGAAAATCCGCGGTACAGTAAAATAACGGTCATACTGTTGTGACCACCTACGTTACCTTGTGACAGTACGTTGTGGTTGTGTGTGTGTGTGTAAAATACGACACCCACCACACCAACGTTGTGTTGTGTGTGTGTAAAATACGTTACATACGTTGGGTGTTGTGTGTGGTGTTCCGTGTGTGTGGGTGTATATTATACATATTTACGTTGTGGTGCTCACATACGTTTACAACGTGTTGCTAAAATGCACACACACAACGTTAACACACACACACAACGTGTTGTGTGTGTACACACACACACACACACACACACAAATGAGTTGTGTGTGTGTTTGTGTAAAATCGACGTGTGTTGTGTGGTGTTGTCATCTACATAGTGGTGTGCTTGTATGTGTGTGTGTGTTACATACGTTGTGTTGTGTTTGTATACGTTGTGTGTGTGTCACGCTTACATCTCATACGTACATTGTGTGTGTGTATGTGTGTGTGACGTGGTGTACGACATACAGACATGGTGTGTAAAATACTTACATGTGTATGTGTGCGTTGTAAATACGTTACATACGTTGTCTGTGTGTAACTATAACGTTACAAACTACGTTGTGTGTGTGGTGTTTTCTGTGTGTAGTAAAATACGTTACAGTACGTTGTAACCGTAACAAATACGTTACGTTGTGGTGTGTGTACGTCACAAACAAATACTTGGTGTGTGTAAAATACGTTACATACGTTTGTGTGTTAAAATACGTTACTTGTGTGTGTGTGTAAATATACGTTACATACGTAAAAAAGTGTGTGTGTGTAAAAATCCGTTACATAGTTACATGTGCTGTGTGTGTGTGATAAAATACAGTTACATACGTTGTGTGGTGTTGTGTGTGTGTGTGATGTTGTTGTGTGTGTGGTGTAAATACAGGTTACATACGTTACCGTGTGTGTGTGTAATAATGTGTGTGTGTGTGTAAAATACGTTACATACGTTGTTGTGTGTGTGTGTGTGTGGTGTGTGTAAAATACGTTAACATACGTTGGTGTGTGTGTGTGTTGTGTGTGTAAAATACGTTACATACGTTGTGTGTGTTGTAAATACGTTGTTGTGTGTTTTGTAAAATACGTTACATACGTGTGTGTGTGTGTGTGTAAATGTGTGTGTGTAAAATACGTTACATACGTTGTGTGTGTTGTGTTTTACATACGTTGTGTGGTGTGTGTGTTAAAATACGTTACATACTGTGTTTGTGTGTGTGTGTTGTGTGTGTAGTAAAGTTGTGGTGTTGTGTGTGTGAGTGTTGTGTGTGTAAAATACGTTACATACGTTGTGTGTGTGTGTGTGGTTGTGTGTGTGTGTTATAAATACGTTCCTATATGTGTGTGTGGTGTGTAAAATACGTTACATACTATGTAGTGTGTGTATTTTGTGTGTCTAACATCGTGTGTGTGTTACATAACGTTGTGTGTGTGCTGTGCGTGTGTGTAAATACGTTGGTGTGTGTTACATACGTTGTGTGTGTGGTGTAAATGTTACATAAGTTGTTGTGTGTGTTTGTAAATACGTTACATACGTTGTGTGTGTGTGTAAAATACGTTACATACGTTGTTGTGTGTGTGTGTGTGTGTGTGTAAAATACGTTACATACGTTGTGTGTGTGTGTTTGTAAAAATACGTTACATACTGTGTGTGTGTTTGTAAAAACGTACATAACTTGATGTGTGTGTGTGTTATAAAATACGTTACATACGTTGGTGTGTGTGTGTGTATAAAATACGTTACATACGTTTGTGTGTGTGTGTGTGTGTGTGTTAAAATACGTTACATACGTTGTCTGTGTGTATTAAAATATAAAAATACGTACAATGTGTGTGTGCTGTGTAAAATACGTTACAACGTTGTGTGTGTGTGTGTAAATACGTTACATACGTGTGTGTGTGTAAAATACGTTACATACGTTGTGGTGTGTGTGTGTGTGTGTGTGTGTAAAATACGTTACATACGTTGTGTGGTGTGTGTGTGTGGTAAAATACGTTACATACGTGTGTGTTGTGTGTGTGTGTGTGTAAATACGTTACATACGTTGTGTGTTGTTCTTTGTAAAATGTTGTGTGTGTGTAAATAAAATACGTTACATACGATTGTCGTGTGTGTGTGTGTGTGTGTGTGTGTAAAATACGTTACATACGTGTGTGTGGTGTGTGTGTGTGTAAAATAAAACGTTTACATACGTGTGTGTGTGTGTGTAAAATACGTTACATACGTTGTGTGTGTGGTGTGTGTTGTGTGTTGTTGTGTGTGTGTAAAAATACGTTACATACGTGCGTGTGTGTGTGTGTGTGTGTGTGTAAAATACGTTACATACGTTGTGTGTGTGTGTTGGTGTGTGTGTATAAAATACGTTACATACGTTGTTGGTGTGTTTTGTGTGTGTGTGTGTAAAATACGTTACATACGTGTGTGTGTGTGTGTGTGTAAAATACGTTACATACGTTGTGTGTGTGTGTAAAAATACGTTTAATACGTTTGTGTGTTTGTGTGTTACATGTACGTGTGTGTGTGTGTAAAATACGTTACATACGTTGTGTGTGTGGTGTTAAACATACGTTACATACGTTGTGTGTGTGTGTGGTGTGTGTGTGTGTGTGTGTGTGTGTGTGTGTGTGTAAAATACGTTACATACGTGGTGTGTGTGTGTTGGTGTGTGGTGTAAATACGTTACATACGTTGTGTGTGTGTGTGTGTGTGTGTTGTAAAATACGGTTACATACGTTGTGTTGTGTGTGTTATAAATACGTTACATACGTGTGTGTGTGTGTGTGTGTTAAAATACGTTACATACGTTGTGTGTGTGTGTGTGTGTAAAATACGTTAACATACGTGTGTGTGTGTGTGTGTGTAAAATACGTTACATAGTTGTGTGTGTGTGTGTGTGTGTGTTGTGTGTGTGTGTGTGTGTGGTGTGTGGTTGTGTAAAATACGTTACATACGTTGTGTGTGTGTTTGTAAAATACGTACATACGTGTGTGTGTGTGTATAAAATACGTTACATACGTTGTGTGTGTGTGTGTGTAAAATACGTTTACATACGTTGTGTGTTGTGTTGTGTGTTTGTAAAATACGTTACATACGTTTGTGTGTGTGTGTGTGTGTGTGTAAAATACGTTACATACGTTGTGTTGTGTGTGTAAAACGTGTGTGTGTGTGTGTGTAAAATACGTTACATACGTGTGTGTGTGTTGTTTGTAAAATACGTTAACATACGTTGTGTGTGTGTATAAAATACGTTACATACGTTGTGTGTGTGTGTGTGTGTGGTGTGTGGTGTGTGTGTACGTGTGTGTGTGTGTGTGTAAAATACGTTACATACGTGTGTGTGTGTCTAAAAATACGTTACAATACGTTGTGTGTGTGTGTAAAATACGTTACATACGTTGTGTGTGTGTGTGTGTGTACGTTACATACGTGTGTGTGTGTGTGTGTGTAAAATACGTTACATTACGTGTGTCGTGTGTGTAAAATACGTTACATACGTTGTGTGTGTGTAAAAATACGTTACATACGTGTGTGGTGTGTGTGTGTGTTGTGTGTGTGTATAAAATACGTTTACATACGTTGTGTGTGTGTTGTGTAAAAAAATACGTTACATACGTTGTGTGTGTGTGTTTGTGTGTGTGTGTGTGTGTGTGTAAAATACGTTACATACGTGTGTGTGTGTGTGTGTGTGTGTGTAAAATACGTTACATACGTTGTTGTGTGTGTGTGTGTGTGTTGTGTGGTGTGTTGTGTTGTGTGTGTATAAATACGTTACATACGTTGTGGTGTGTGTGTGTGTTTTTTGTAACAATGTTGTGTGTGTGGTGTAAAATACGTTACATACGTTTGTGTGTGTGTGTGTGTGTGTGTAAAATACGTTACATACGTTTGTGTGTGTGTGTTGTAAAATACGTTACATACGTTGTGTGTGTGTGTGGTAAAATACGTTAATACGTGTGTGTGTTGTGTGTAAAATACGTTACATACGTTGTGTGTGTGTGTGTGTGTGTGTGTAAAATACGTTACATACGTTGTGTTGTGTGTGTGTAAAAACGTTACATACGTTTGTGTGTGTGTGTGTGTTAAAATACGTTAATACGTTTTGTGTGTGTTGTGTGTGTGTGTAAAATACGTTACAAACGTTAAAACTGTTGTGTGTGTGTGTAAAATACGTTACATACGTTGTGTGTGTGTGTTGTAAAATACGTTACATACGTGTGTGTGTGTGAAAATACGTTACATACGTGTGTGTGTGTGTGTGTAAAATACGTTACATACGTTGTGTGTGTGTGTTGGTAAAATACGTTACATACGTTGCTGTGTGTGTGTGTAAAATACGTTAATGTGTTGTGTGTGTGTTAAAATACGTTACATACGTGTGTGTGTGTGTAAAATACGTTACAATACGTGTGTGTGTGTGTGTAAAATACGTTACATACGTTGTGTGTGTGTGTAAAAATACGTTACATACGTTGTGTGTGTGTGTGTGTGTGTGTGTGTAAAATACGTTACATACGTGTTGTGTGTGTGTTTTAAAATACGTTACATACGTGTGTGTTGTGTGTGTAAAAATACGTTACATACGTGGTGTGTGTGTGTAAAATTACGTTACATACGTGTGTGTGTGTGTGTGTTAATACGTTACATACGTGTGTGTGTGTGTGTAAATACGTTACATATGTGTGTGTGTGTTGTGTAAAATACGTTACATACGTGTGTGTGTACGTTGTATAAAAAATTACATAGTTGTGTGTGTGTTTAAAATACGTTACATATGTTTGTGTGTGTGTGTGAAAAATACTTTGGTGTGTGTGTACAAATACGTGTGTGTGTGTGTGTGTGTGTGTGTGTGTTACATACGTTGTGTGTGTGTGTAAAATACGTTACATACGTTGTGGTTGTGTGTGTGTAAAAATACGTTACATACGTTGTTGTTACGTGTGTGTGTGTGTGTAAAATACGTTACATAAAAAATACGTTACATACGTTGTGTGTGTGTGTGTGTGTGTAAAATACGTTACATACGTTGTGTGGTGTTGTTAAAATACGTTACATACGTTGTGTGTGTGTGTGTGTAAAATACGTTACATACGTGTGTGTGTGTGTGTAAAATACGTTACATACGTTGTGTGTGTGTGTAAATACGTTACATACGTTGTGTGTGTGTATAAAATACGTTACATACGTTGTGTTGTGTGTGTGTTGGTGTGTGTTGTGTGTGTGTGTGTGTTGTGTGTGTTGTGTAAAATACGTTACATACGTTGTGTGTGTGTGTGTGTGTGTAAAATACGTTACATAGTTGTGTGTGTGTGTGTGTGTAAAATACGTTACATACGTGTTGTGTGTGTGTGTGTGTAAAATACGTTACATACGTTTGTTGTGTGTGTGTGTAAAATACGTTACATACGTGTGTTGTGTGTGTGTGTAAAATACGTTACATACGTTGTGTGTGTGTGTTGTGTGTGTGTGTGTAAAAATGTTACATACGTTGTGTGTGTGTTTGTAAAATACGTTACATACGTTGTGTGTGTGTGTGTTGTAAAATACGTTACATACGTTGTGTGTGTGTGTGTGTGTGTGTGTGTGTGTAAAATACGTTACATACGTTGTGTGTGTGTGTGTGTAAAATACGTTACAATACGTGTGTGTGTGTAAATACCGTTACATATGTGGTGTGTGTGTGTGTGTGTAAAATACGTTACATACGTTGTGTGTGTGTGTAAAATACGTTACATACGTTGTGTGTGTGTTTAAAATACGTAAATGTGTGTGTGTGTGTGTGTATAAATACGTTACTACGTTGTGTGTGTGTGTGTGTGTAAAATACGTTACATACGTTGTGTGTGTGTGTTTAAAATACGTTACATATGTGTGTGTGTGTGTGTAAAAATACGTTACATACGTTGTGTGTGTGTGTGTGTAAAAAATACGTTACATACGTTGTGTGTGTGTAAAATACGTACATACGTGTGTGTGTGTGTGTAAAATACGGTTACATACGTTGTGTGTGTGTTGTAAAATACGTTACATACGTGTGTGTGTGTAAAATGTGTGTGTGTGTGTAAAATAACGTTACATACGTGTGTGTGTAAAATACGTTACATACGTGTGTGTGTGTGTAAAATACGTTACATACGTTCGTGTGTGTGTAAAATACGTTACATACGTTGTGTGTGTGTGTGTGTAAAATACGTTACATACGTTGTGTGTGTGTTTGTTTAAAAATACGTTACATACGTTGTGTGTGTGTGTGTGTGTGTAAAATACGTTACATACGTTTGTGTGTGTGTGTGTATAAAATACGTTACATACGTTGTGTGTGTGTGTGTGTGTGTGTGTGTGTGTAAAATACGTTACATACGTTGTGTGTGTGTGTAAAATACGTTACATACGTTGTGTGTGTGTGTGTAAAATACGTTACATACGTTGTGTGTGTGTACGTGTGTGTGTGTGTAAAATACGTTACATACGTTGTGTGTGTAAAATACGTTACATACGTTGTGTGTGTTAAAAACGTTACATACGTTGTGTGTGTGTGTAAAATACGTTGTTGTGTGTGTGTGTAAAATACGTTACATACGTTGTGGTGTGTGTGTGTGTGTGTAAAATACGTTACATGTGTGTGTGTGTAAAATACGTTACATACGTTGTGAAAATACGTTAATTACCTGTGTGTGTGTAAAATACGTTACATACCTTGTGGTACGTTGTGTGTTACTACGTGTGTGTGTGTAAAATACGTTACATACGTTGTGTGTACATGTGTGTGTCAAATACGTTACATACGTGTGTGTGTGTGTGTGTAAAAATACGTTACATACGTTGTTTGTGTGTGTGTGTGTAAAAACTTACATACGTTGTGTGTGGTTACATACGTTGTGTGTGTGTGTGTGTGTGTGTAAAATACGTTACATACGTTGTGTGTGTGTGTGTAAAATACGTTACATACGTTGTGTTGTGTAATACGATGTGTGTGTGTGTGTAAATATAATACGTAAAATACATACGTTGTGTGTGTGTGTAAAATACGTTACATACGTTGTGTGTGTGTTGTGGTGTAAAATACGTTACATACGTGGTGTGTGTGTGTGTGTGTGTGTGTGTAAAATACGTTACATACGTTGTGTTGTGTGTGTGTGTGTGTGTGTGTGTGTAAATGTTACGTTACATACGTGGTGTGTTACATACGGTGTGTTGTAAAATACGTTACATACGTTGTGTGTGTGTGTAAAATACGTTACATACGTGTGTGTGTGTGTGTAAATACGTTACATACGTTGTGTGTGTGTTGTAAAATACGTTACATACGTTGTGGGTGTGTGTGTGTGTGTAAAATACGTTACATACGTGTGTGTGTGTGTGTGTGTGTGTGTGTAAAATGTTACATACGTGTGTGTGTGTGTGTGTTGTAAAATACGTACATACGTGTGTGTGTGTGTGTGTGTGTAAAATACGTTACATACGTTGTGTGTGTTGTAACGTGTGTTGTGTGTAAAATACGTTACATACGTTGTGTGTGTGTGTAAAATACGTTACATACGTTGTGTGTGTGTGTGTGTGTGTGTGTGTGCTGTGTGTACGTGTGTGTGTGTGTGTGTTAAAAATACGTTGTGTGTACGTTACATACGTTACATAGTGTGTGTGTGTTGTTTAAAATACGTTACATACGTTGTGTGTGTGTGTGTAAATACGTTTACAACGTTGTGTGTGTGTGTAAATACGCTACATACGTTGTGTGTGTACGTTACATACGTAAAATACGTTACATACGTGTGACTGTGTGTGTTGTAAAATACGTTACATACGTGTGTGGTGTAAAATACGTTACATACGTTGTTGTGTGTGTGTAAAATACGTTACATACGTGTGTTGTGTGTAAAATACGTTACATATACGTTACATATGTGTGTGTAAAAATACGTTACATACGTATGTGGTGTAAAGTACGTTACATACGTGTAAAATAAGTTACATACGTGTGTGCTAAAATACGTTACATACGTTGTTGTGTGTAAAACGTTACATACTTGTGTGTGTGTAAAAACGTTACATACTGTTGTCGCGTTACAGTGTGTATACATACGTTGTGTGTGTTATAAAATACGCGTGTGTGTGTTAAAATATAACTGTGATGTGTGTTGAAAAATACGTTACATACTTGTGTTGTGTAAAATACGTTACATACATTTGTGTGTGTGTTTAATACGGTGTGTGTGTAAAATGTACTCAAAAAAAAAAAGAACGCGTAGTGTGTGTGATGTTGTGACAGTAAACGTTA
The DNA here is from genome assembly GCF_003073045.1 of Pomacea canaliculata. Classification (NCBI taxonomy): domain Eukaryota; kingdom Metazoa; phylum Mollusca; class Gastropoda; order Architaenioglossa; family Ampullariidae; genus Pomacea; species Pomacea canaliculata. The sequence goes on along the minus strand of NC_037591.1, from coordinate 244,565 downwards.
CATTCGGGAAAGAAGGGAAGAACCCAACTGTGCGGCAATACCGACGCTGAAAGAAAACACGCAAAGGGGCACAGAAAATACTTTTAGCATACATCAAGAAACCAGTGTGTGAAAGAAAAGGCAAATGAAAGAAATAGCGCGACAACGCATAGCTTCCATGGTGTGATGAAACGTTACATACCATGCGGACCAGTGAGGAACGACAAAAAATCGAAAGACGTCACAGATGGATACGTTTGGTGTGCCAAAGCTAGAAAAGCGCGTACGTTTACATTACATACGTGTTATATGTTGTGTGTAAAATACGGTTGTGTCGTGTGTGTGTGTGTGTGTAAAATACGTTACATAGTGTGCAAAAATATGTGTTTACATACGTGTGTGTCTGTAAATACGTTATATACGTGTGTGTGTGTAAAATACTTATAGTGTGTAAAATACTTTACATACGTTGTGTGTGTTGTGTGTGTAGAAACATAACGGTTACATACGTTGTGTGTGTGTGTGTGTGTGGGTGTGCGTTACATACGTTGTGTGTGTGGTGTGTGTGTGATGTGTGTGTAAAATACGTTACATACGTTGTGTGTGTGTGTGAAAAAATACTACATAGTTGTGTGTGTGTGTAAAATACGTTACATACGTGTGTGTGTGTGTAAATACGTTACATAGTTGTTGTGTGTTGTAAAATACGTTACATACGTTGTGTGTGTGTGTTTAAAATACGTTACATATGTGTGTGTGTGTGTGTAAAAATACGTTTACATACGTGTGTGTGTGTAAAATACGCATATTGTGTGTGTGTGTGTGTAAAATACGTTACATACGTTGTGTGTTGTGTGTGTAAAATACGTTACATACGTTGTGTGTGTGTGGTGTAAAATACGTTACAATAGTTGTGTTGTGTGTGTAAAATACGGTTACATACGTGTGTGTACGTGTGTTAAAATACGCTACATACGTTGTGTGTGTGTGTGTAAAATACGTTACAATACGTGTGTGTGTAAAATACGTTACATATGTGTGTGTGTAAAATACGTTACATACGTGTGTGTGTGTGGTAAAATAACGTTACATACGTGTGTGTGTGTGTAAAATACGTTACATACGTGTGTGTGTGTAAAATACGTTACATACGTTGTGTGTGTAAAAATACGTTACTACTTGTGTGTGTGTGTGTATAAATACGTTACATACGTACGTGTGTGTGTGTAAAATACGTACATACGTTTGTGTGTGTGTAAAATACGTTACAATACGTTGTGTGTGTGTAAAATACGTTACATACGTTTGTGTGTGTGTATAAAATACGTTACATATGTTGTGTGTGTGTGTAAAAATACGTTACATACGTTGTGTGTGTAAAATACGTTACATACGTTGTGTGTGTGTAAAATACGTTACATACGTTGTGTGTGTGTAAAATACGTTACATACAGTGGTGTGTAAAATACGTTACATACGTGTGTGTGTGTGTAAAATACGTTACATACGTTGTGTGTGTGTAAAATACGTTACATACGTTGTGTGTGTGTGTGTGTAAAATACGTTACATACGTTGTGTGTGTGTGTAAAATACGTTACATACGTTGTGTGTGTGTAAAATACGTTACATACGTTGTGTGTGTAAAATACGTTACATACGTGTGTGTGTAATACGTTACATACGTGTGTGTGTGTAAAATACGTTACATACGTTGTGTGTGTAAAATACGTTACATACGTTGTGTGTGTAAAATACGTTACATACGTGTAAAATACGTTAACATACGTTTGTGTGTGTGTATAAATACGTTACATACGTTTGTGTGTGTGTAAAATACGTTACATACGTTGTGTGTGTGTAAAATACGTTACATACGTGTGTGTGTAAAATACGTTACATACTTGTGTGTGTAAAATACGTTACATACGTTTTTCTGTGTGTGTGTAAAATACGTTTACATACGTTGTGTGTGTGTAAAATGTTACATAGTGTAAAATACGTTACATACGTAGTGTGTGTGTGTAAAATAGTTACGCATACGTTGTGTGTGTGTGAAAATAACGTTACATACGTGTGTGTGTGTGTATAAAATACGTTACATACGTGTGTGTGTGTGTGTAAATATACGTTACATACTGTGTGTGTGGTATAAAATACGTTACATACTGTGTGTGTGTACAAATACGTTACATACGTTGTGTGTGTGTAAAATACGTTACTTGTGTGTGTGTGTAATAATACGTTACATACGTTGTGTGTGTGTGTAAAATACGTTACATACGTTGTGTGTGTGTGTGTAAAATACGTTACATACGTTGTGTGTGTAAAATACGTTACATACGTTGTGTGTGTATAAAATACGTTACATACGTTGTGTGTGTGTGGTGTAAAATAGTGTGTGTACGTACATACGTGTGTGTGTGTAAAATACGTACATACGTTGTGTGTGTGTAAAATACGTTACAATATACGTACGTGTGTGTGTGTGTAAAATACGTTGCATACGTTGTGTGTGTGTGTAAAATACGTTACATACGTTGTGTGTGTGTGTGTGTGTGTTTATTACATACGTTGTGTGTGTGTGTAAAATACGTTACATACGTTGTGTGTGTGTGTGTAAAATACGTTACATACGTTGTGTGTGTAAAATACGTTACATACGTTGTGTGTGTGTAAAATACGTTACATACGTTGTGTGTGTGTGTGGTAAAATACGTACGTTGTGTGTGTAAAATACGTTACATACGTTGTGTGTGTATAAAATACGTTACATACGTTGTGTGTGTGTGTTTAAAATACGTTACATATGTTGTGTGTGTGTGTGTAAAATACGTTACATACGTTGTGTGTGTAAAATACGTTACATACGTTGTGTGTGTGTAAAATACGTTACATACGTTGTGTGTGTGTAAAATACGTTACATACGTTGTGTGTGTGTGTTAAAATACGTTACATACGTTGTGTGTGTGTGTAAAATACGTTACATACGTTGTGTGTGTGTAAAATACGTTACATACGTTGTGTGTGTGTAAAATACGTTACATACGTTGTGTGTGTAAAATACGTTACATACGTTGTGTGTGTGTAAAATACGTTACATACGTTGTGTGTGTAAAATACGTTACATACGTTGTGTGTGTGTAAAATACGTTACATACTTGTTGTGTGTGTGTAAAATACGTTACATCGTTGTGTGTGTGTAAAATACGTTACATACGTTGTGTGTGTGTGTAAAATACGTTACATACGTTGTGTGTGTGTAAAATACGTTACATACGTTGTGTGTGTGTAAAATACGTTACATACGTGTGTGTAAAATACGTTACATACGTTGTGTGTGTGTAAAATACGTTACATACGTTGGTGTGTGTGTGTAAAATACGTTACATACGTTGTGTGTGTAAAATACGTTACATACGTTGTGTGTGTAAAATACGTTACATACGTTGTGTGTGTGTATAAAATACGTTACATACGTGTGTGTGTGTAAAATACGTTACATACGTTGTGTGTGTAAAATACGTTACATACGTTGTGTGTGTGTAAAATACGTTACATACGTTGTGTGTGTATAAAAATACGTTACATACGTTGTGTGTGTGTAAAATACGTTACATACGTTGTGTGTGTGTATAAAATACGTTACATACGTTGTGTGTGTGTAAAATACGTTACATACGTTGTGTGTGTGTAAAATACGTTACATACGTTGTGTGTGTATAAAATACGTTACATACGTTGTGTGTGTGTAAAATACGTTACATACGTTGTGTGTGTGTGTAAAATACGTTACATACTTGTGTGTGTGTAAAAATACGTTACTATACGTTGTTGTGTGTATAAAATACGTTACATACGTTGTGTGTGTATAAAATACGTTACATACTTTGTGTGTGTGTAAAATACGTTACTACTGTTGTGTGTGTAAAATACGTTTACATACGTTGTGTGTGTGTAAAGCATACGTTGTGTGCTTACATACGTGTGTGTGTATATACGTTACATCTTGGTGTGTGTGTATAAAATACGTTACATACGTGTGTACGTGTGTGTGTAAAATACGTTACATACGTTTGTGTGTGTATAAAATGTAAATACGTTGTGTGTGTAATGTAAAATACGTTACATACGTTGTACGTTTGTGTGTAAAATACGTTACATACGTGTTGTGTGTTATACGTTACATACGTGTGTGTGTAAAATACGTTACATACGTTGTTACCATGTTGTATGTGTTAAACGTTACATACGTTGTTGTGTGTTGTAAAATACATTTACTGTATGTGTGTGTGTAAAATACTTGTGGTTGCGCAAAATACGTAAAATACGTTGTGTGTGTGTGTTATACGTTTAATACGTTACATACGTTGTGTGTGTAAAATACGTTACATACGTTTTCTGTGTGTGTGTGTAAAATACGTTACATACGTTGTGTGTCACAGTGTGAAGTTTAGCTGTCAATACATCTATTGACTAGATGTTCACTGAGCTGTGCGCAACATGTTACTTGAAGTCCGCCATCGCTACACTTTACACTTGTAAACAACCTGCCCACGTGCTCCACTCATGTTGACATTAACGATAATGCAGGTGTCGGAAATAAACTTTGAGCAGACAGGGAATGTCATCAGACTTGTTACACATGTGGCACTCAGGACCTAGAGTGTGGTGTGTCATGACAAAGCTAGGGATGGTGTGTGTGGACAAGACTACAAAGTGTGTGCCAAGGCTACACACAGACTACACACAGACTACACACAGACTACACACAGGACTGAGTGCAGCAAGACAAAGACAAGACAACTGCAAAGACAGCGACATCCGGGACACAAGGGAACATGCCACAGGGTGACGGAATAGACGAGCATTACACATGATGACACAAGACACGAGCATTAGATATCATGACGAGCGTTACACATGATGACGACACAAAAGACGAGCGTTACACATGATGACGACACAAAAGACGAGCGTTACACACGATGGCGAGCGTGATAGCATGCTGGTACTCCGGATTGTGACAAAGGTGTGAAGTCTTTCAAGTGACTTTATTATTCACCCACTGATTCAAAACTGCGGCGTGAATTTCTCGTAACGGTTGAGCTACCGCACGTGCATTACAGTTTTCTGCGACTAGAATGCTGTCTGGCTGGCCGGCTGTCTGACTAGTCTGCTGTCCCACCGGTGTGATGTCTGACTGGTGTCCTGTCTGGTCAATCTGTTGTCCAGATCATAGTGACGTAGGCACCCGGTCAGAAGCACGTGACGACGTTCCAGTAGCACGCACGCTGTCGCTTGCCTCTGCTGACGTCACCAGCCAAAGATGAGCCGTCGGTCTCTGACGTCTGTAGCTGCTGCAGCACCGTCAGCAGTAACCCCGCCTCCTGCGCACGGCTCGTCCAATCGTGTGGCGACTGAAAAATAGTAATGTCAACCACGTGACCAGCAAACACCCCGACACACTTAGATGTCGACACCCTGTCACCACTCAGTCAGGTCGTCAGGGTGCAGAGTCCTAGTGTCAGTGGCATTGTCCAGTCGTCAAGACCCCAAAGAGGGGTAGTAGTACTGGGGTACATTCTGGGATGCCAGCTCACACCCGACAATCTCATTGTCGAGCCTCACATTCACAGCTGGGGTCAGAGGTTACTTACAAGATGATGCCAGACACACGACACAAGTGTGGACAGCGGCTTGCGTCCCTTGTGCTCTGCTCTTGGACAAGCATTACGTCAGACACTATGTCAGGGACTGTGTGCGAGACTATGTGAGACACTATGTGAGACACTATGTGAGACACTATGTGTAGGACCCTATGCGAGACACTGTGAGACACTATGTGAGACACTATGTGTAGGACCCTATGCGAGACACTATGTGAGACACTATGTGTAGGACCCTATGCGAGAATGTCGAAAATTATCTGTAAGAAACCCTGCGAACTGTCGTGCCCGCTGCTCACCTACTGCAGTCCTCTCGTTGACGTTTTCGTCAATGATTTCATCTGCCTGCTGACACTTTCTTGTAGACACTGTTCGTCTGTCACATTTTCTGTGCAGCGCACTGAGCTCGCATCCCACAGGGAAGTACACTCTACAAATTCCATTATCATCATCATCATCATCATCATCATCATCATCATCATCATCATCATCATCATCATCATCATCATCGCGGAAGGTAGAAGATCCATTCAGCGGGAGAAGGAAGGCCACACCTTCGCCGTCCCATGTCCTAGAACTAAAGACGGTAAACCACTTCCAGCTATGACATGGACGGACAGGTTGTTAAACTCCGGTGTTCAGTGGGTGATACAATGATCAATAACTGTAGAGTGATCAATGATTGTACAGTGATCGATTACAGTGATCAATGATTGTACAGTGATCGATTACAGTGATCAATGATTGTACAGGGATCGATTACAGTGATCAATGATTGTACAGTGATCGATTACAGTGATCAATGATTGTACAGTGATCGATTACAGTGATCAATGATTGTACAGTGATCGATTACAGTGATCAATGATTGTACAGTGATCGATTACAGTGATCAATGATTGTACAGGATCGATTACAGTGATCATGATTGTACAGTGATCGATTACAGTGATCAATGATTGTACAGGGGATCGATTACAGTGATCAATGATTGTACAGGATCGATTACAGTGATCAATGATTGTACAGTGATCGATTACAGTGATCAATGATTGTAACAGTGATCGATTACAGTGATCAATGATTGTACAGTGATCGATTACAGTGATCAATGATTGTACAGGATCGATTACAGTGATCAATGATTGTACAGTGATCGATTACAGTGATCAATGATTGTACAGGTGATCGATTACAGTGATCAATGATTGTACAGTGATCGATTACAGTGATCAATGATTGTACAGTGATCGATTACAGTGATCAATGATTGTACAGTGATCGATTACAGTGATCAATGATTGTACAGTGATCGATTACAGTGATCAATGATTGTACAGTGATCGATTACAGTGATCAATGATTGTACAGTGATCGATTACAGTGATCAATGATTGTACAGGGATCGATTACAGTGATCAATGATTGTACAGGGATCGATTACAGTGATCAATGATTGTACAGGGATCGATTACAGGGATCAATGATTGTACAGTGATCGATTACAGTGATCAATGATTGTACAGTGATCGATTACAGTGATCAATGATTGTACAGTTATCGATTACACTGGTCAATAACTGTACAATGATCAGTCGGCTCACTTTTCATGGAGCGGAATGCTGGGCCAACCTGAGTCCATCTGCTACTGAGTCACATCCACCCTGGTGGTGGTCTTGATGGCTGGTGATGCTGGCAGTCAGCAGGGTGGCTGGCGGTTCTCCAGTGTCTTTCCACTAACTTTTGTTTGTTGTCGACCGCCCTCGTTGGCTTCCTCAATCAAACACAGGTTTCCTCATTTTTATTCTCCATGTTAATGCTGCCCAGCAGAAGGATTTGTGGTCCATGGACATGCAAAGCACAGCGAGCTGTCTGTGTGTCTGTGTGTGTGTGTGGTCACAATGCTGTTTGTCTGTCTAACCACCCCGACATTAAGGCCCCAGATTACAGAGTCCACCCCGTTTATGTCTCCTCCATGCCCGGTGCATTGTGCTGTAAACCTGGTGCAGTCTCCACCCCGTGGTTTGAGGGGTGGGAGCCCAGCTGCTGAACATTGTTCCCAACCTTTAGCATCCACAGCCGAACAGAAGCTGCTGTCCCTGCAGGCAGTTAACATTTGCAGTTAGACTGGGAGCACCACAGGGAGCCCACTACAGCGGTTAGGACATCCACCCTGACCCCTGGCACACAAGCGGCCTCACAAAGCACGACAACTACCTGCTGTCTCAAGGGTTACTGACTGTCCTCATATTACTGGTTATTTCACTCATTATGTTACTGACTGTCCTCATATTACTGGTTATTTCACTCATTATGTTACTGACTGTCCTCATATTACTGGTTATTCACTCATTATGTTACTGACTGTCCTCATATTACTGGTTATTTCACTCATTATGCTACTGACTGTCCTCATATTACTGGTTATTGACTCTCCTCATATTACTGGTTATTTCACTCATTATTTTACTCATATTACTGGTTATTTCACTCGTTATGTTACTGACTCCCCTCATATTACTGGTTATTTCACTCGTTATGTTACTGACTCCCCTCATATTACTCGTTATTCACTCATTATTTTACTCATATTACTGGTTATTTCACTCATTATTTTACTTACTCTTACTACTTACAGTGAGGTGGTAGACAGCGAGACATAAGAGAACTCTAGATCACGTGGCCACATTTTGTGTACTGATGTCACTTGGGAGGGAAATCATCTGAACGGTTTCGAGTCCCTGTCGATCATCCTTACTCAAAGTAAAACAAATAAAACTGATAATCAGTCAACATCACAAGGCCTGCAGTGAGTTTACTCCGCTGTCAGCAGCTGATGTTGGTGAGTGCATTGAGTTTTGAGACGGATTCCAGAGTACATATGGTGGTCGATCCGTTTTCTTAGCTTGTGCCTTCTGTTGTGTGCCACAGGTTTGGCAAACACTGGGGACCACACGACACCTGTCTGCAGGTAGTGGGCAGTGGCGTGACAACCCTGCACGTAGCGGTGATCATGTGACAACTGTACATAGTGGTAATCACGTGACCCCTGCACATAGTAGACAGTCACGTGACCCCTGCACATAGTAGACAGTCACGTGACCCCTGCACATAGTAGACAGTCACGTGATATGTACAAACAGTGGACAGTGGCGTGGCCACTGTAAAGTCACGTGTCACAGGTGAAGTCACGGTACCCTTACCTCAGCTGCTCGTCTTCTCTGTGTCAGAAGCAATGGCAGCAACTCATCACGTGGCCAGCTGAGGGGCAGTGGGCGTCTCATGGAGATGTCCTTAAAAACATTGACAGTGTTTGACATCACATGACACTGTCTAATGACAAGGTTGACATAGTGACAGTCATTAACTTGGGATGCTATCGCGGCCAGCAATTCCTCCATTTATACTAACACTGTGTTGCACTGACCACATGTCAACTGCTAATGCAATATATAATAACTGCAGACACAAGATGGCTGAATGTGACTGATAGAGGGTGGAATAACTTTTCAGCAAGTGTGACATCGACTAGAGATGGCTTCAATAACGCCTCTAAGACAAACATTTTGACTAATTTGACTAATAATATCTAACTAGTCACAGTCTGACATGTCTCTTAATATAGCTAAGTAGCCTTACTATAGCTGAGCAGCATTAACATAGCTGAGTAGTATTAATGAGCTGAGCAGCACTAACATAGTAGTAGTAACATAGCTGAGCAGCTCTAACATAGCTGAGTAGTATCAATATAGAGGTGAGCAACATTAACATTCCTGAGTAGATTAACATAGCTGAGTAGTATTAATGAGCTGAGCAGCATTAACATAGTAGTATTAACATAGCTGAGTAACACTAACATAGCTGAGTAGTATTAACATAGCTCAGTAGTACTAACATAGCTGAGCAGCATCAACATAGCTGACTAACACTAACATAGCTGAGCAACACTAACATAGTAGTAGTAACATAGCTGAGTAACACTAACATAGCTCAGTAGTACTAACATAGCTGAGCAGCATCAACATAGCTGACTAACACTAACATAGCTGAGCAACACTAACATAGCTCAGTAGTATTAACATAGCTGAGCAGCACTAACATAGCTCAGTAGTACTAACATAGCTCAGTAGTATTAACATAGCTGAGTAGTACTAACATAGCTCAGTAGTATTAACATAGCTGAGCAGCACTAACATAGCTCAGTAGTACTAACATAGCTCAGTAGTATTAACATAGCTGAGCAGCACTAACATAGCTCAGTAGTACTAACATAGCTCAGTAGTATTAACATAGCTGAGTAGTACTAACATAGCTCAGTAGTATTAACATAGCTGAGCAGCACTAACATAGCTCAGTAGTACTAACATAGCTCAGTAGTATTAACATAGCTGAGCAGCACTAACATAGCTGAGCAGCATCAACAACAACAAAGACGACAATCAGCAGAGGCTGATGAGTAGCTCAGTGAGTTCCTTGAGGGCAGAATCCTCACATGAGCTTGCTGTGCTTCTGGAGTCCTTGGGAGGGGGAGTCTTCCATGCCCGCCACTTGAGACCATAGCTAGTCCCCCCACACACACACTCTATCTCCTTCACCTTGGTAACGGCAATGAGTTCAACGGTCCACCTGACGTCAGCAGGCAAACGGCGTTCTCATCTCTTCCTCTCAGTCCTCCTCCTCTCTCTCTATCATTCTGTCTTTTTGTTTTCCATCTCCTCTTCGTGTACACGCACGTGTCAGCACCGAGTGCAGTCCTCACCCACCCCACCCCACCCTACATGCGGGGAGTATTCTGTAGAGCTGTGTGCGCATGCGTGAGTAAACGATAGAGATACAGACAAAGAGAAAGCAGCAGAGGGAGACGACAATTATTGTAACTGGTTAATCCGAGAGCATGGCGGGACTGGCGTTAGAAGACAGATACATCACACACCGACACTAACTCCCACCGCGTGTCACGGTGGGGAGGGGAGGAGAGGGGAGACTAATCCTGCTGAGACTGGCCACCTGGGAGCCGGCCATGTTCCACACACAACTGTCGTCAGTTTATGTTGCACAAGGGGAGATTAGTCTGAGATCCTGGATTAGCTTTCGCTGCACCACCCCCACCCATCCCTGCTGACGATCTTGGACGTGTATCATCTGGTCACGTGACAGATTTATCGTCGACAACCTCCTCACCTGGCGTTTCTTTGCCTGACGTCACGTGACCCCAATCAACACACTTCTCCAATCACGAGGCATGACGTCACGACCGGCAGCAGTCTTGGAGGACATGCAGGTCTCGCCACTGGTTGTCTCCCCCACTGATGCCACATGGGACTGTAGACTCCATCAAAGAGAGAGAACTACAGGCAGGCGCCATGACACGCCGACAGGCAGCATCGACTACAGACATTCAAGCGTCGACAACTCATTTGGGAAGGACAACTCCTTCATATCCAAGGTGCTATGGTAACAGTGAACTTGATAAGGAGCCGACAGTTAGCACACGCTAACCACAGGCCGACAGTTAGCACACACTAACCACAGGCCGACAGTTAGCACACACTAACCACAGGCCGACAGTTAGCACACGCTAACCACAGGCCGACAGTTAGCACACGCTAACCCACAGCGACAGTTAGCACACACTAACCACAGGCCGACAGTTAGCACACACTAACCACAGGCCGACAGTTAGCACACACTAACCACAGGCCGACAGTTAGCACACGCTAACCACAGGCCGACAGTTAGCACACACTAACCACAGGCCGACAGTTAGCACACGCTAACCACAGGCCGACAGTTAACACACACTAACCACAGGCCGACAGTTAGCACACGCTAACCACAGGCCGACAGCTAATACACACTAACCACAGGCCGACAGTTAGCACACACTAACCACAGGCCGACAGTCAGCACACACTAACCACAGGTCGACAGTTAGCACACACTAACCACAGGCCGACAGTTAGCACACACTAACCACAGGCCGACAGCTAACACACACTAACAACAGGCCGACAGTTAGCACACACTAACCACAGGCTGACAGTTAGCACAGACTAATTGCAGGCTGACAGCTAACAAACACTAACAACAGGCCGACAGCTAATACACACTAACCACAGGCTGACAGCTAACACACACTAACCACAGGCCGACAGTTAGCACAGACTAATTACAGGCCGACAGTCAGCACACACTAATTGCAGGCTGACATCTAACACACACTAACAACAGGCCGACAGTTAGCACAGACTAACCACATGCCGACAGCTAACACACACTAACCACAGGCCGACAGCTAACAAACACTAACAACAGGCCGACAGCTAGCACACACTAACCACAGGCCGGCAAGGGGACTCAAGCTAGTTTGTGAAGACACAAGGCGACACTAAGCGGCAAAGGGAGGTCAGCAGGAAAGTCGTGACATGCACCCCCCTCCCCCTGGCCTGTAGCGACTGTAACACCAGTCATTACTCCCATCATCCTTAGCGCTCCCACATTGACCAATGACGTGTAACACTGCCCTCCACATCCCGCCAAGTGCTCATTATAGTCTGGCGACAGCGGAAACGTCTGATGGCAGGCCGGCTGGCCGGTCCATTTGTTGTTGTTGCCAGTAAAGGCAGTAAAAAGCGACTTTTGTTGTTCCTGCTCTGTTGTTGAGGCCCGCCACCCGGGATCATGGCCGCCTCTCACTCAAGTGGTGTCGGGAAGGTACAACACTGGAGGTAGCGGGGACAGGTGCTGTTGTCTAGTCAAGTATTGCTTGTTTGTTTGTTTGTTTGCTTGTTTGTTTGTTTGTTTGTTTGTTTGTTTGTTTGTTTGTGTTTGCTTGCTTGTTTGTTTGTTTGTTTGCTTGTTTGTTTGCCGTGGCGCTAGTCCGGCAACACTGTCTCCATCGTGTGGGGCGACACTAATGACGAAAGGAAGTCGCGCGATGTTTGAGGCACGTGACACGTCTCTGTCTCGCTCTTACTCTCAGTCTCTGAGGCACGTGACACACGTCTCTGTCTCGCTCTTACTCTCAGCCTCTGAGGCACGTGACACGTCTCTGTCTCGCTCTTACTCTCTCAGCCTCTGAGGCACGTGACACACGTCTCTATCTCCTACCTCTCCCCTGTCTTTGTGAGACTCCAACACCAGTCCCACCGACTCCCCGCAGACCCTTGCGGTGCCCAGCAGGAAGCCAGCCTCACTTTGGTGTCACTTAGCCTCACTTTCGCAACCGACTGCCCAAACTGCTGAGCGAATTCGATTGGAAGCGACACGACGAAGCATGGAGGTGGAGGCCCGCAGTCAGATAAGGTTTCACACCGCGCTGCCGCCTCGGGCGAGGGCTAATTTCTGGGCGACATTTGCGGCTTCCTCCGGCTCGTGCCTGCTGCTGCCGGCTTTGAGGTCTGCATGTCGGGTACACCGCTTGTTCTTCGCGCCATCGCGGGCTTCAAGGTGCGACATGAGTACCCGCTGTCACCTGTCACGCCAGTAACCACCCTTTGTCACCTCTAGTCTTGGCTACACCCTTAAGGGGCCTCAAGTCTACACAGTCTATGTCCTCCACTAATCCGATAGCTGGCCTCCATCACGTACCTCCACTAATCCGGTAGCTGGCCTCCATCACGTACCTCCACTAATCCGGTAGCTGGCCTCCATCACGTACCTCCACTAATCCGATAGCTGGCCTCCATCACGTACCTCCACTAATCCGATAACTGATCTACTCCATGTAGCTGCACTAATGTCAGTTAGCGCTGTACTATCCGACAACACGCTAACTGAGTCGTCCTCAGTGTTGCAGTCCTTGAGCAACAGGCAGCTATGCTTGGCACTATGCTATTCACCTGCATTTTGTCTGGGACTCTAGGACTTCCGGTCTGTCTGTCAGCTGCCGTTGACATCTGTCCGTCCTAACGTCTGACCTTTGGTCCCCGCCAAATGCTGCGACACGCGCCATCTCAACGTCACCAAAGTTCCTGTCCACATCAACTACATCAGCCGAGCGTCTCCTGACGACCCTGTGTGTGACTGTGAGCGTGTGTGACGTGTGTGTGTGACTGTGAGCGTGTGTGACTTGGTGTGTGTGTGACTGTGAGCGTGTGTGACTTGGTGTGTGTGTGACTGTGAGCGTGTGTGACTCGGTGTGGTGTGTGTGTGACTTGTGAGCGTGTGTGGACTCGGTGTGTGTGTGACTGTGAGCGTGTGTGACTCGGTGTGTGTGTGACTGTGAGCGTGTGTGTGTGAGCGTGTGTGACTCGGTGTGTGTGACTGCGTGTGTATGTATGTGTATGACTCGGCGTGTGTGACTCGTGTGTGTGTGTGACTGTGAGCGTGTGTGACACGGTTTGTGTGACTCTGCGTGTGATGTATGTGTATGACTCGGCGTGTGTGACTCGGTGAGTGTGTGTGACTGTGAGCGTGTGTGACACGGTTGTGTGTGACTCTGCGTGTGTGTGTGTGAACTCGGCGTGTGTGACTCGGTGTGTGTGTGTGACTGTGAACGTGTGTGACACGGTTTGTGTGACTGTGTGTGATGTGTGACTCGGCGTGTGTGACTCGGTGAGTGTGTGTGTGACTGTGAGCGTGTGTGACTCGTGTGTGTATGACTCGGCGTGTGTGACTCGGTGTGTGTGTGTGACTGTGAACGTGTGTGACACGGTGTGTGTGACTCTGCGTGTGTATGTATGTGTATGACTCGGCGTGTGTGACTCGGGGAGAATCGAGGTGTGTGTGTGACTAGGTGTGCGGTATGTATGTTGGTATCTAGATGTGTATGTACACTCCATGTACACGTTATATAAATACCTGAGCATGTATGCATCTCTGTCTCCTCACACATGCACACTGATATGCTGGGTGGATTGTTGTTGACATGTCTGCTCGCTGTCAGTGTAGACAGACAGACACACACACTGATGTGTTGTTGACATGTCTGCTCGCTGTCAGTGTAGACAGACACACACACTGATGTGTTGTTGACATGTCTGCTCGCTGTCAGTGTAGACAGACACACACACTGATGTGTTGTTGACATGTCTGCTCGCTGTCAGTGTAGACACACACGCACACTGATGTGTTGTTGACATGTCTGCTCACTGTCAGTGTAGACAGACACACACACTGATGTGTTGTTGACATGTCTGCTCGCTGTCAGTGTAGACAGACACACACACACTGATGTGTTGTTGACATGTCTGCTCGCTGTCAGTGTAGACAGACAGACACACACACTGATGTGTTGTTGACATGTCTGCTCGCTGTCAGTGTAGACAGACACACACACACACTGATGTGTTGTTGACATGTCTGCTCGCTGTCAGTGTAGACAGCACACGCACATGATGTGTTGTTGACATGTCTGCTCGCTGTCAGTGTAGACAGACAGACACACACACTGATGTGTTGTTGACATGTCTGCTTGCTGTCAGTGTAGACACACACGCACACTGATGTGTTGTTGACATGTCTGCTCGCTGTCAGTGTAGACAGACAGACACACACACTGATGTGTTGTTGACATGTCTGCTTGCTGTCAGTGTAGACAGACAGACACGCACACTGAGGTGTTGTTGACATGTCTGCTCACTGTCAGTGTAGACAGACGTCCTAAACGCTGCAGCAAGGCCCAGAAGCACCTGAACTTTCACCTCAACCCCGGTTGACCTGTTTCAGTCTTACATGGTAACCTACATAAGTGTCCATCCATTACACATTGTCATCTACATAACATCTGTGTAGTCACTACCTCCCTGCAAGAAACGTAGCTTTCCATAGTCATCCTTGCTGTACCCTGACATAGCGTCGTCATGTGACTTCCCTTATCTACGTGGTCACGTGACTGTACCCTGACGTAACATCGTGTTGTGAATATACCCTGACGTAAAGTCATCATGTGACTGTGCCCTGACGTAACATCGTGTTGTGACTGTACCCTGACGTAAAGTCATCATATGGTGAATACCCTGACGTAAAGTCGTCATGTGACTGTGCCCTTATATACGTAGTCATGTGACTGTACCCTGACATAACATCGTGTTGTGAATATACCCTGACGTAAAGTCATCATGTGACTGTACCCTGACGTAACATCGTGTTGTGACTGCACCCTGACGTAAAGTCATCATGTGACTGTACCCTGACGTAACATCGTGCTGTCACTGTACCCTGACGTAGTCATCATGTGACTGTACCATGAGATAAGTTGGTCTTGTGACACTGTAACCTGTAATGCTGTCATCTTGTAATCCTATCTACCAGCTGTCACTCAGATGTCATCCCGCACTGCTGGTCACGTGTTTGGCGGAATAATCTAAGCTCATCGATCAGCCAGCAGGCGGGCGCCGGGGCTGTGACGCTTCACCACTTCCCGACATGCGCGCGACCGACGAGATCACGTGACGCCCGTACCACCCCCACCCCCTGTACACCCCTCGGGCCCTCTAGAAACACTCCAACAGCCCTCGTCATCGACCCTCCATGCCGCGTGACTGGCCGCAACATCTGACGGCCTGTGAGACTCGCACTTGAGATATCACAGACACGGAGAGATGACACGATGCGCTGCGCAAGAAGTCATATCTGCTGCTGGTAGGGGGACGGGTCGGGGGGGGGAGAGAGAGAGACAGGGTTAGAAGCACGCCATACTTGTTTTGTCGGAGAGAGATCACGTGATGGCGTTTGACTGAAGTGATATCTGCAGTTTGAGAGTGATGGAATGTGCTGACAAGTATTTTACTTTCAGTATCTCACTGCTTTCCTCACTGACTATCTCTGTGGTTTCGCAGTAGCCGCCGTCTAGTCAAGGCGGCGGTTAGCCCTAGCCCTAATCAGGGAGGGGTGTAACCCTAACTCTAATCAAGGGGAGGGTTAACCCTAAACCTACCCCTAGGCTGGTGTTAACTAACTTTAATCATGGAGGGTTAAGCTTAATGCTAATCAAGGTCCGCCTTTGAAGTTGCCGGAGCCCCGAGACCTGCACCACAGCAGCACAGAGGCCGACGAGGAAAGAGAAGAGAAGCCCCACAGCCACGTCCTACAGCTTGCACTGAGCATTACGTCCCCTGCTAGTCGCCACAGCAACAAAGGTGGCGCTTTTGCCGCGTGAGAAGCTTGGGACCAAAGCTCTTATAGTCTGATACTCATCGTCCCATAGTCATACCTCTAATTCATCTCTCATAGTCAAGGTGTCATAGTCTCTAAGCCATAGTGTCATAGTCATCTCTCGAAGTCACGGTCCCTTAGTCATAGTCATCTGTCATAGCCATAGTCATATCTCTTAGTAGCGGCCCGGTGGCGCAACGGTTAACGCCTGTCACCAATACAGTGAAGGTTGGCTGCCCTGAGTTCATTTCTCGTCTCGGGCACGCTGTTCTTTCTCTGCACGTGGCATCTGTTTACAGGGCTGGCTGCTTGCCGTAATATAGCTTAGTTGCTGACACGGCGTAAAACACCAACCCCCCATATCTCGTAGTCGTAGTCTCATAGTCATATCTCGTAGTCATATCTCATAGTCGTATCTCATAGTCATAGTCATAGTCGTATCTCATAGTCATATCTCATAGTCATAGTCTTATAGTCATATCTCATAGTCATATCTCATAGTCATAGTCATAGTCATAGTCTCATAGTCTCATAGTCAGATCTCATAGTCTCATAGTCTCATAGTCATAGTCTCATAGTCATAGTCTCATAGTCATATCTCGTAGTCATAGTCTCATAGTATCTCATAGTCATCTCATAGTCATATCTCATAGTCTCATAGTCATAGTCTCATAGTCATAGTCTCATAGTCATATCTCATAGTCTCATAGTCATATCTCATAGTCATATCTCGTAGTCATAGTCTCATAGTCATATCTCGTAGCGCTGGGTGTGATTTTTCTACCCCAGGTAAGTGACGTTCCCTCTTTTTTGTAGAAAATGACCCCTAACAAAGGTGACCTACGAAGCTATGAACCACAGCTGTGTTGAGTTGGACTTCGGGTATTTTAATTCATTCCGGGTGAACTGCAGTGCTATCGTTTTGCCCGTTGGCACCCGCTGACAGATGGTCCGTCGTGGACATACCCCGCTGGGGATCGAGGTGGATACATAGCCGGCCGAGCATCAGCCATGGGGCGCACCCTTGTCTTCACACCTTGACCTCTTGGATATCATCACCGGTCAACGGTCCTGGGAACATCCGTGACAACGATTCACTGTCTTGGATATAACTGTGTGATGGTGGGTTTGTGGACTTGTGTACCGACAGTGCGTGTGTGTGTGCGTGCGTGTGTGTGTGTGTGTGGACATGGGATCATGTGACTGCTCGTATCACATTACCCGAGCAGCGGAGTGTCTAATGCCGGGGGAATTATTCACTTTGTACGGACGGTGGACAGAGCGATTGTTTTTTTCATTTCATTGCTTTTTTAAAAATCATTAAATGTGTGAAACGTTGGCCGGAGCGTTAGTGTGATAACGGGTAGAGAGCGCCGCGAGTGTAACTACGTGTAGGTGTACCCTCACCTCACACATTCATCACTGCACTCTTCTTACTACACGGTACATAGCCTCATAGTCATAGTGCCATATCATAGTGCTATAGTCATCTCTCATAGTGCTATAGTTATCTCATAGTGCTATAGTCATCTCTTATATTGCCATAGTCATCTCATTCATAGTCTCATAGTCATGTCATAGTCTCGTAGTCATAGTGCCATAGTCATCTCATAGCCTCATAGACATAGTGCCATAGTTATCTCATAGTCTCGTAGCCATGTTATAGTCTCGTAGTCATAGTGCCATAGTCATATCATAGCCTCATACACATAGTCTCATAGTCATCTCTCATAGTCTCGTAGTCATCTCTCCTAGTAGCAGTCCCAGGGTCTCAGAACACGGCGCATTGTATCGTCCCCCGAGGCATCACGTGATGTTGCTATCAATGCGCTGAGCTGCTCCGCGCGGCGATGTCTGGTGGCTCTCACCTGGTGCGAAAGTTCCAGAACATTGCAATGTGCTGACCTTGACTTTGTATGTCTGTGTGTCTGTATGTCTGTATGTCTGCTTTGTGTCTGTGTGTCTGTATGTTTGTGTGTCTGTATGTCTGTATGTTTGTGTGTCTGTGTGTCTGTATGTTTGTATGTCTGTGTGTCTGTATGTCTGTATGTCTGCTGTGTCTGTGTGTCTGTATGTTGTGTGTCTGTAATGTCTGTGTTTTGTATGTCTGTGTGTCTGTATGTTTGTATGTCTGTGTGTCTGTATGTCTGTATGTCTGCTGTGTGTCTGTGTGTCTGTATGTCTGTGTGTCTGTGTGTCTGTGTGTCTGTATGTCTGTGTGTCTGTATGTTTGTGTGTCTGTATGTCTGTATGTCTGTGTGTGTCTGTGTGTCTGTATGTTTGTGTGTCTGTATGTCTGTATGTCTGTATGTTTGTGTGTCTGTATGTTTGTATGTCTGTATGTTTGTGTGTCTGTATGTTTGTATGTCTGTATGTTTGTGTCTGTATGTCTGCATGTTTGCGTGTCTGTATGTCTGTATGTTTGTGTGTCTGTATGTCTGTAGGTTTGTGTGTCTGTATGTCTGTACGTCTGTGTGTCTATATGTCTGTATGTTTGTGTGTCTGTGTGTCTGTACGTCTGTGTGTCTGTATGTCTTTGTGTCTGTGTGTCTGTACGTCTGTGTGTCTGTGTGTCTGTTTTTACGTCTGTGTGTCTGTATGTTTGTGTGTTTGTGTCTGTATGTCTGTGTGTTTGTGTGTCTATATGTCTGTGTGTCTGTGTGTCTGTACGTCTGTGTCTGTATGTCTGTGTGTCTATATGTCTGTGTGTCTGTGTGTCTGTACGTCTCCCGAGCATTCTCGAAGCTGATGTCTGTGAAAGTGACATGTCATTTACACTCGTCTTTACAGGTAGAGCTGTTGTACCACTCACGTCGTTGGCACTTGTCTCTCACGACAAACTATTGTATTATTCAGCATTCCCTCTCAGCACCTGGTGCCTGCACCATCCCGACACCCACGTGTCCCATCAGGCAGCGCGTGCTGTCACATCTGTCATGGCGTCTATTCTGCGCCCACACCACCTTCCGCCCTCCATCTCGAAGACTCTAGCGCCACCTAGCGTCCTGGCAACACTGACACCTTCACCACAGAGCACCATGTAGCACCCTGAGGTCAGTGAGTGACTGCCACCACACGTGTCAGTACTGACAGCGTCTGTACACACTGACACGTGTCACTTTGTTGATGGATGATCTCTGTGGAGGTTGGCGCAGTCGTCATCTCTCAGTACCTCTAGCTCCCTGCCCTCCCTCTCTCCCTCTCCTCCCTCTCTCCCCTTGCCCTAGACTACAGCGACTTCAGTCATCACGAGAAATGTTCCCTGAGGGACTGCAGTCCTCCCTCTCTGCTCCTCCATCATCATCGTCACCATCGTTATTGTTGACTAGCTGGTGATCATCAGAAAGTCATCGGGGCAGAGGTGTGTGCGCTCAGTGCATGAAGACAAATAAGTAGAGACTACATCTGTTGTGTGGAGACACGAAGGCCGGTCACGTGACTGGGGGTGTAACCACGTGACCATGAGACATCGCTGAACTCACGACAACAAACTTCCAACACGGACGAGACAAACCGCTCGTAACATCACTCGTGGCCGTGCTAGTTCTCTCCCCTCGCTCATCACATCACTCGTGGTTGTGCTAGTTCTCTCCCCTCGCTCATCACATCACTCGTGGTGGTCAGACCCATCCCCTGGCCTTCCTGATAAAATGGCGCCGCTTCACGTGGTTTTGTACTCTGTACACCACGAATAATGTCGGTCGGCCAGCGAGTCAGTGTGTGAACATAATGATCAAAGATTAGAAGAGATTGTCTTACAAGATGACAACAACAAGAAGTGACACTCTAACATGATGACAAAGAAAGAAGTGACATGTTTTCATGTGGACGCTTACAGACACAAGCTGCTGTGTTTATTTACATCTAAAACAAACGTTTGTGGGTCACGTGTAAGTTTCACACCGGTGTTTGTGTTTTCTTGCTGATTTGTTGGCTGACACACTGTTCAGGTGTGAGCATGTAAAGTGAACATCAAGGTGTGCGTAGCGGCTGGCGACTGTAGGAGAGAAGAGGCTGGCTGTTGATTGGTTCACAGTCCAGTGACGTCATTTCTAGGTCAACGTCAACGTGACTAAACTGCCTGACGTAGGTGGTGTGGACCGTTTGTGGGCTTCTCTGTCCTACATGACAGTCCATGGTGTGGGCCGACCGTGCGGCACCATACAGCTAGGACACCGTGCGATGACACCTTGTGACAGAACCTTCTTGGGACAATGACACCTTATGACAGAACCTTCTTGGGACAACGACACCTTGTGACAGAACCTTCTTGGGACAACGACACCTTGTGACAGAACCTTCTTGGGACAGTGACACCTTGGACAGAACCTTCTTGGGACAACGACACCTTGTGACAGAACCTTCTTGGGACAACGACACCTTATGACAGAACCTTCTTGGGATAGTGACACCTTGGGACAGAACCTTCTTGGTACAGTGACACCTTACGGAAACGTGTGACAATTGTGACACAATGTGAACGTGACATCTCGTGTAAGAAAAATCGTGTGTAGTGACATATTGTGACGGAAGTGTCATGTGACACAGGATTTGGAAATATAGGGATATTTATATGTGTGTGTGTAAACTAGTAACACATTGCAGGTCAGGTAGAATGTAGTGTCCAGACACGAACAGGTGTTTGTCATTGTCATGTAGTGTCCAGACTAAGAAACGCAACAGGGCGATTGTCATGTATGTAGTCATTAGTGTCGTCCAGACTAACAAACAGGTAGATTGTCATGTAGTGTCCAGACTAACGAACAGGTAGATTGTCAAAGCCTCTTGCTATGGTCTGGTTGCTGAAACAAAAAGCCAAAAAACTCACCTTTGTGTTCAGGTGCATCTGTAGGTGATGCGCTCGTGACTGCGACAAGGGCAAGTGCACCACACTCAGCACCAGGAGCACCAGCCCCACCCTGACGTCGGCCATGTCTGACGCCCACCTTGAGCACTGTCCACTCTTGACAAAAGTCCACAACCGCCCCTCAAACGCTCAGTGTGGTCGCCAGTGACTTCTCTCTCGCTACGTGGCCCACGTCACACCACGTAACACTACGTCACACCACGTCACACTACGTCACACCGCCGTGGACTCCCCCTGGTGTCGCGGGTGCTGTGGAGAAGCGGAAGTGACGAATGCAGGGTGTGGTGTATGTAGATATGTGGGTAGGTGGGGTGTAGAACTTGGGCCGAGCTACTTGTGGCGACTTGTCCCCGACACCGAGCTGGCGCGTGCCTCTCTCCTCACACAAATCGCTTGCGGCACGCGGACGGCAAAAGTGCCGCGACAGTTCCGCCGTCAGAACGCTTCTTGTGACAAGAGAGTGGCTGGCTGCTGGCTGGCTGGCTGGCTGGCTGGTCAGGTATGGGGAGGATGGAGACTAGAGTGGATGCTCGTTGTCCATGTCGTCTGCAGAGCAACAACATCAACAACGTGGTCGTCGTCGTCGTGCTTTTCCCACCTGACTTCGTTAAGGACAGAGGCGACAAGCGGCGGCGGTTTATATGGCGGCGACCACCGCCAGCTACAACAATGCCGGACGGGTAGGGTTGGGGGTGGAGACACCCGGCGGGTGCGGACAGACGGACCGTCAATAACGGGGAACGGAGGGTAGAGTGGTGTGGGATGGTCATCCCAACCATTGGTGGAGACGATCGCATCGGCGTGGGTGTCGGGTGGGAGAGAGGCGAGGGTGGAGTTGGTGTTTAATAGGTGAGCGGGTAGGGGGAGGCGAGGGTCGAAATGGTGTTTTAGAGGTGAGGGAGTGGGTCGACATCGCTTTACCTCCATCAGATGGGGTTTCAAGGTCAGCTTACAAAAAAACAAAAAAAAAACTATTTGCCAAAGGTAGTCTCAGGCCGTTTTGTTATCAGCTCCACCCCTGAAAACAGTGGGTGGTAGGGAAGGGGGTTGACCCAGGGGAAGGGCTTAGAGACTGGTGGAGTGGTCGGTCCTTACCGCCGCTTGCTTAGACTGAGGGTAGCCTGGGTGTTAACCTGACAAGACTGAGGGTAGCCTGGGTGTTAACCTGACAAGACTGAGGGTAGCCTGGGTGTTAACCTGACAAGACTGAGGGTAGCCTGGGTGTTAACTTGACAAGACTGAGGGTAGCCTGAGAGAAGTTAGTCACAGTCACTTGCTGGAGTTGCTGGGACATCCTCACCTGACGGTGAACACAAACATCGGCAGCAAAGTGATTTTCGGAAAACGACAGTTACTCCACAAAATGAAGAGAATAAAGAGGGTTTATTACAGAGAAGATAAAGTTTTAGTCAACAAACACTGCAGTGTGAAATGAAGAAGATAAAGTCCACTTTATTACAACAATTGCTGCAGAACAAAATGGAGGGAGATAGAGTGTACTTTACTGAAACAAAAGTATTTTAGTGTACAAGAATGGAGAATTGTTTCACTAAGACCCTGTAACCTCCAGTAAAAAGAGGGCAAAGGGTGTGGCTACATGAACCCAAAAGTGTAGAATAACGGTGGCAGTGTGTAGTAACACCAGACCTTAGTGTAAACTATGGGTGACACAGTGTGTCTTATTGTAATAAGTGTTGTAAAGTAAATTGGGGGACAGAGTGTTTTAATTTATTACCTGTGGTGTCAGAATAATGTGACAAAACCTTTGTCTGTCACCCACGAGTGAACTTAGGCTGTGTTGTGTCTTATTGACACAAGTTGTGTACAACAGGAGGCTGTGTCGTATTGACACAAGTTGTGTACAACAGGAGGCTGTGTCGTATTGACACAAGTTGTGTACAACAGGAAGCTGTGTCGTATTGACACAAGTTGTGGACAACAGGAAGCTGTGTCGTATTGACACAAGCTGTGTACAACAGGAAGCTGTGTCGTATTGACACAAGTTGTGTACAACAACAGAAGCTGTGTCGTATTGACACAAGCTGTGTACAACAGGAAGCTGTGTCGTATTGACACAAGTTGTGTACAACAACAGGAAGCTGTGTCGTATTGACACAAGCTGTGTACAACAGGAAGCTGTGTCGTATTGACACAAGTTGTGTACAACAACAGGAAGCTGTGTCGTATTGACACAAGTTGTGTACAACAGGAAGCTGTGTCGTATTGACACAAGTTGTGTACAACAACAGGAAGCTGTGTCGTATTGACACAAGTTGTGTACAACAACAGGAAGCGTGTCGTATGACACACACAACAAAGCTGTGTGTTACAACAGAGAAAGCTGTGTCGTATTTGACACAAGTTGTGTACAACAACAGGAAGCTGTGTCGTATTGACACAAGTTGTGTACAACAACAGAAAGCTGTGTTGTATTGACACAAGTTGTGTACAACAACAGGAAGCTGTGTTGTATTGACACAAGTTGTGTACAACAGGAAACTGTGTCGTATTGACACAAGTTGTGGACAACGGAAGGTAAGGCTGTGACTCGCTGCCACTACCAGTCCATGTAGTCCACCAAGTGAGCCTGTAACACTAACACTGACGTCTTCACGTGTTACGCTGTAACGTTGCCTGTCACAGGGACCCACAGGGGAGGGGGTCATGTCTGTCCTCTTGTCAATAACTTCCTCTTTGTCACAGCAGAAGACAAAGCCAGCCATACCCTCCAGTTAATTACTGCCGCCTTTTGCAGCTAATGGTATTAATTAATTTGTCAGATAATGACATTTATTAATTTGCCCGATAATGGCATTTATTAATTTGCCGGCCCTTTCTTTGATCTGCCATTCGAAGCGCGCCTTTGAATTTTTGCTTCATCTGAAGAGTGGCTCAGCGTGACGTCGGTAGAGTAGCACGTGACCCTCTCTCTCCCTCACTAGGTGAGCCAGCTGACGTAAAACTGTGCCACGTCACTGCCCAACTAGACGACAGCCAGCTGACGTAAAACTGTGCCACGTCACTGCCCAACTAGACGACAGCCAGCTGACGTAAAACTGTGCCACGTCACTGCCCAACTAGACGGCAGCCAGCTGACGTAAAACTGTGCCACGTCACTGCCCAACTAGACGACAGCCAGCTGACGTAAAACTGTGCCACGTCACTGCCTAGCTACCCAGCCTGTACCAAATCATGGGTCACATGGGCTCCATCCGGGCTGAGATGTGGGGCCCCTGGGGAGACTAGGGTGGGAACCCATGCGGGATATAGAAGCGGTACCCTCAAGGGACCCGCTTGCCACCCGTCGTCTCCCGTACGAGCCCCCGCTGGCCGCATCCAGCCACTGACCTAATCTCACTGCTCTACCACCACTACCACACGCGGACACACCACGCACCACACTTTCAACACCTTTTCAAAATCTCATCGTTTCCCCATCGTCAGTGGCACGCCGTGACACTGGATGTTGGTAAACACTACAATGAGCTTTGTTTGTTTGTTTGTTTGTTTGTTTGTTGTTTGTTTGTTTGTGTTTTATGCCGTGTCAGCAAGGAGGGCTATATCACGCCAAAGTACAATGAGCAGGCCAGACACGTCATCATTAGTTATTTACAACAAACGTACACGTTAAACAGTTTCAACTCTTGACAACACGTTCACAAGACAGCGTCATGCTACGGCGAGTTATGTTTCCAGCGGAAGTAGCATGTGCGAGGGCAAAGGTCAGCTACAGCTATGTTGAGACGTTATATAACGTCTTGAGATCACGTACTCACTACTCGATATCACTCCAAGGTGTTTACAAGACATACACGGTCAGGACATTCATGAGTCAGAGGTTCATGTAACATGTTCAGCCCTCCACCATGTTCCACCATGTTTACAACGACGTTCACGTGAGAATGAATGTTTTGTGCCTCACGTCTTGTTCCTAGCGCAGTGATTGCAAGACGTATGACAAGAAAACAAGAAGAATGCCTGACGTACATCAACGTATCAGACGTTTACAACGTACCTGACGTACACAACATACATGACGTTTACAACGTACCTGACGTACACAACATACATGACGTACACAACATACCTGACGTACACAACGTACCTGACGTACAGAACGTACCTGACGTACACAGCGTACCTGACGTACACAACATACCTGACGTTCACAACGTACCTGACGTTTACAACGTACATGACGTTCACAACATACCTGACGTACACAACATACCTGACGTACAGAACGTACCTGACGTACACAACATACATGACGTACACAACATACCTGACGTACAGAACGTACCTGACGTACACAACATACATGACGTTCACAACGTACCTGACGTACACAACGTACCTGACGTACACAACGTACTCAAGACAGCAGCCAAAAGCTGCCAGAGATGTTGATTTGCCAACCGCCAGGGGAGGGCCAACGCGCGTGCCTGTAGGTGGCGCTGCTTGTTTGCTAGAGGCAGGGGGGGGGGAGCTGGCGAGTTTGGAGTGGGACGGACCGTTGTCACTACACACCCGTGGGGGGGGGAGTGGGTGGGTGGTGGGGGAACCGTTGCTCTTCAGTGAACTTGGAAGGACAATGAAGTCCGAGACACGGTCCACCTTGGGTGTGACAGCTGGGCCACGGACTTGTCCACCGACTGGCGGATTCCTCCTTCGTCTCTCACCACCGCCAGCTGGTCAACGAGGGAAGGTGGAAGTAGAAACAAACTCCAGCAGGTGATCACAGGTACTGGGTGCTTGCATCCCCTGACACCTGGCCCTCGCTACATCATCACCTGACACCTGACCCTCGCTACATCATCACCTGACACCTGACCCTCGCTACATCATCACCTGACCCTCGCTACATCATCACCTGACACCTGACCCTCGCTACATCATGCCTTACAATTTGTCTAATTATATCCTAATCATGTCTTACATTATCCTGTATCTATGGCCGCCGTCACTTCCGCCTGAGCCTGTAAGGATACAAACACTGGTATCGTACCGGGGCTTTACAAACATCACCAGGTGATGATCCCTCGGCTAACAGTCATCCAGTCAGAAAATGTTTCTTCTGTCTTGCGCTTCATTCTCTTCCTCTCTTCTCTCGTTTCCTTCCTCTTGTCAGGACCAATTACTGCGGCCCGTTGTGTACACACTGGCGACAGTGTGGGGCCTGTGACGTGGGGCCTGTGACGTGGGGAGCAGCAGCCACGGCCACGAGCTGCTACAGAAGCTGACGTCACAAGGGGGCTACGCAAGCTGCAGGCGAGGGCAAGAAAAGCCTCTCAACGGCCCTCGTCGGGCAGAAGAGGGAGGAGGGGGAGACGACTATTCCTTGATGGTGTGGCTGGCTGGATGGATGGACAGGCTTTTACCCCACTCCAGCCCCAACTCCAGTATTACAAGCACGAACATCAAAGTGCCGTACACCCCACCATGCTCTTTCTTGACAATTTGTACCCGGATTGTCACCCTGCTCACAACAACAAACGCTGCAGTTCACACTTTCACTCGTATTGTCACCTTGCTTCAGAACGTGTTGACGTCCTTTTATTCTGACAACCGTGATGAACATCAGCAGTAAGTCACCACACAGTGCGTGACACAAACATAGACTGTCTCCACACGGTGCGTGACACAAACATAGACTGTCACCACACAGTACGTGACACAAACATAGACTGTCACCACACAGTACGTGACACAAACATAGACTGATGAGTCACCACACAGTGTGTGACACAACTATAGACTGATAAGTCACCATACAGTACGTGACACAACTATAGACTGATAAGTCAACACAGTGCGTGACACAACTATAGACTGATAAGTCTCCACACAGTGTGTGACACAACTATAGACTGATAAGTCACCATACAGTACGTGACACAACTATAGACTGATAAGTCACCACACAGTGTGTGACACAACTATAGACTGATAAGTCAACACAGTGTGTGACACAACTATAGACTGATAAGTCTCCACACAGTGTGTGACACAACTAGACTGATAAGTCACCATACAGTACGTGACACAAACATAGACTGATAAGTCACCACACAGTGTGTGACACAACTATAGACTGATAAGTACTTTGTGCACGTGGCGCTGCCTGATGACGTGCCTCGTATGTGTACGAAGGTGAGTAAAGCCCTCGTCATCTGCCACGGTAGGTAATAAGCTGGTCACCATTGGTTACACACGAGTGTGGGCTGAAGGTTAGACACCAATGGTCGCAATGAGAGTCATTGCCATGGGCAACATTAAAACCTAAAGGACAAAGGTCTTGTTTCCAAGATTATAAAGGTGTGTGCACACCCCGAAGACGTCTTTGTACTCCTGGAGCCGCAGTTATACCGCAGTGGTGAGGTCGTCCTGGCATCAAGACACCAAGTAGCGGCCTCGTCAGCAGGGGGCGGGATTCTGTGACAATGTTACAACTTTGGAAACAAACTGCCTTTCTGCGAGTTCCCGCTTTGTCCCTGTAAAACGTCTTACTCTTGCTTCATAACTATGGCCCCAGCTGCTGGACTAAATGTTGGGGAGAGCGAGTCTCGAACCAGCAACCTTTGGTTCAACAGACACATGGACTAACCGCTAGGCCATGGTCCATGCTACTGTCTTTCCTCACACGGACATGCCATAGATGTCACCGAGAATGAGTTTCGGCACAAGACAAGTGGTGTGTGTGATATTTGATCATATCTCACATTGGTGTCCATCTGTCACCAGCTCCAGTCCTGCTGGCGCCGTGGTCAACGCCTATGACATGACACCAACAGACACAGGCCGCGACACTCACCATTATCAGACACCATACCTCACCATTATCAGACACCATACCTCATCATTATCAGACACCATATCACCATTATCAGACACCCATAACCTCATCATTATCAACACCCCATACCTCACCATTATCAGACACCATACCTCACTCAATTATCAGAACACCATACCTCCTCTCATTATCAGACACCATACCTCACCATTATCAGACACCATACCTCACCATTATCAGACACCATACCTCACCATTATCAGACACCATACCTCACCATTATCAGACACCATACCTCACCATTATCAGACACCATACCTCACCATTATCAGACACCATACCTCACCATTATCAGACACCATACCTCATCATTATCAGACACCATACCTCACCATACCCCACCACGACAGTGAGACCATCAGACACCGGACGTCGCCGCCCTGCTCACCCACGTGTCGCCAGCAGCCGGTGTGTGTTTCTCACAATCTTCTGCAGACTGAGAGGATTTGCTGCGACAATGTAATAGCGAAAACCTTGTCTAAATACTTGCTCTGACTCTCACCCTCACCACCCTCACCACCACAATCAAGATGTCCCCTCCTTCGCCTTTCTCAGGATGCGTGGATCACGTGACTGACTCAGCTCGCCAGCATCCACTCAGATTTTCTTGTAAAGCATGCTCCTCTACCCCCCCCCCCTCACCTCATATATACCCTCCTTCACCTCGGCATCTACGATCATTTGGTGACATCGGGTGGGTGTGTTTGCGAGTAGGTCCTCAGGTGTGTGTGT
The DNA here is from genome assembly GCF_003073045.1 of Pomacea canaliculata. Lineage (NCBI taxonomy): Eukaryota > Metazoa > Mollusca > Gastropoda > Architaenioglossa > Ampullariidae > Pomacea > Pomacea canaliculata. The sequence goes on along the minus strand of NC_037591.1, from coordinate 215,366 downwards.
GCGCGCGCGCGTGCGCTAGTGTAACACCAGGCCACTTGAGGGGAGATGAGCAAAGTGAGCCTCCGCCCAGTCACGTGTCGCACCCCACCGACAGGCTGATGGACAAGCAGCCGGCACTAGGCCCCGCCCCTGTCACGTGTCTGCTGTCGACGCTGCACGGAGGGGATGCGGAGGCTGGAGGAGGGTCATTAGGGTCGCCTCGCGCCCGTGAAATAAAACCGTCAGCTTCATTGCCTTCCGTTTGTTAAGGCCGAAATCGCGGAAGATTTTTTTTTCTGATCAGTCCTGAGTCGGGTGGGGGGTTGGGGTGGGGTGGGGCTGGAGTCGTCTGCTGCGCCTTGCACACTCCACTCAGCGTCTCCAGTTCTGGCAACAATGGCGCGCTGGGCATCTTGTTTTGTCACCGGAAGTAGCCCTTGCCCTTCTCTTGTGTCAGGCTTGCTCCCGGCCTGGCGAGGGGCTGTTTGCGGGTCGGTGTTCACCAAATCAGTTTGCCGGAGGTTTTGGTCATGCGTAGAGCATCTGCGCTTTGGATGGAGCAATTTTGGCCATTCATCGGTACCGGAACTGACGTCGGCCCTACATGTGTTCTCCTGTGCCAATGGCGTCCAAGATGCGCCTCTTCGCTGCAATCAAACCTCATTAAAGCAGAGAAAGAGCAGCTTGGAGGCCGCCACGACGTCTGTGTGCCTGTGTGTCTGTGTGTCTGTGTCGGTGTGTCTGTGTGTCTGTGTGTGTTCCCTGCTTTCTGTCTCCGAGGCGTGGGTGTGGACGGTTGGTGGACGACAACGGTTGTTTCGCTTGCTTGCGTTCACCCACCTGTCAGTGACAGACTCGTGTGGCAGCTGACATCTGTGCTGCTGCACTTGGTGACCCTAAGGACATCTGCAAGACATCTTTGCTGAGATGCTGTTGACACTAAGACACAAAGCAGACCCTCTTGTACGCACCTTTCATCGGCGATACTGCCTTTGTTGTCCTCATCAAATCATCGAAGGTTTATCAAAGCTGTCTTGCCACAATGAAGATCACTCGACACAAAGTCCTCGACCTGGCAGCAACACAACCTTCTTACCACAAACTAACCCTCAGCATACCCCGTGTTCACCTGTGTTAACCCCGTGTTAGCACACCTGCAAGTGCTCACCAGCTTCGTGGTCAGTCAGCAAGCGTTTCGTCTCGTCCACTGCTAGATATTTGACATTTATATATACACATGTATAGCAAAATACATGTCAAAGGGCATTCATACAACAGAGTGAACACTAGAATATGTAAACAGTGAGACAGATATGTAGACAGACATACAGTTGCTGATGTACACGTGTACTACAGGCTACAAAGTCTGTTCTCTAGGTCTCCATCCCTTTCTTCTTGTCCAGCTCCTTGAACACAGCACAAGATGATTGTCAACACAATGGTTGTTAGTTTTGAGGAGAGAGACGGTTGTGTTTGAAGAAATGCTATTAAAGGAGGCGTAGTCAAGTGGACAGTCACAAGTAAACAAGTCAACAAGTTAATGGACAGTCACAAGTAAACAAGTCAACAAGTTAATGGACAGTCACAAGTAAACAAGTCAACAAGTTAATGGACACAAGTATAATTATCGCTCATTAGCTCTTGTGCAAAGCTCGTGTATGTAACATAGACATGAAAGGGTAACCCCATGTATGTGACAAACATTAAAGGGTAACCCCAGCACTCATCTAACATCGCTGAAAGTATAGCATGGAGTGTCACAAAAATATATCATGGTGTATTTTAAGACAAGAGAAACATTATATTAGTAGGTTATTTTAATGACACCTGGAATTTTCAAGAGGACAGTAAGTGACAAAATGGCGGTATTTCTAAAAATAGCACGCTGACTTTGAAGAGGGAAGACGGACCTCAGTAAACTTGGTCCCCACACCGTCGTCAAGAATTTGTACAAAACATTTCAAAATGGATTGTCGTCCTGTCCGTTACACAGAGCAAGCAAGTCTTGCACTTTCAGTAAAACCAAGAAGAGATTTTCTGCCAACAGCAGCGCCTACTGTCCAACACCAGGAGCTGTTACAACCAACCACGACTGTTGCTACAACTCTTAAAGAACAAACCGAGTTCAACAGTTTTCTTTATGATCGGGGTAAGTTCATTTTAAAATAATAATTCTCCACATCCAGGTTTCCAGGGCAACAGTCAGGGTCATTTCAGTCTACCTTGTAAATAATAATAATAATAATAATAATAATTATTATTACTGTTATTATTAATAGTATTAGTATTAGTATTATTTGCTGAGTGCAAACATTACAGCTAACCCTTCCACATGTATTATTGTTGATGAAATATAAAGACATCGAAATGTAAGTATGCGCTTGTCTAGGATAAGCTCCGGTAATGTTTGATGCTAGATGGTTAATTTTTAGTATTTGGTTTTTATATTTACAACTGACTGCTCATAATAACTGTTGTACAATCAAAACATAATAATAGAACATCATACAAATTTTATAATACTGATCTTTGTAAAAACTTATTACTTATTGATATTTTCCTTTTCCGGTTTTGAGGAAGCAAGAGGAAGGTTAAGGTAGGTGTTGTGCAGGGAATCAAGACTGAATCGTGTGTCAGACCCTGCATGGCTGGGTGCTGGCTGGCTGCATGGCTGGCTGTTTGGAGGTGTGATGGAAATGATGGAGGTTTGCCTATCAGGGGCTGCTACTCTGCCGGAAAGTCAGCCAATCTGCAGTTGCTATTCTGCTGGAAAAGTTGAATCTGCTGCAGCGAAATCAGGTTTAAAAATCCATTACCTCGTCGGTAAAATGCCGAGAAATCCACTTGCAATGCGGATGGCCTGGCCACCTAGCGTCCAGCCAGCAGGCCCGCCACTCAGCCAGTCGATGATTACAAACATGTCCTCCCCGAGCTGGTGCACGTCACGAGCGTGAGAAGTGATCAGGGGACAACTACAAGGAAAACAGGGTCAGGGGGCAGGTAAAGTGGGGTTAGGAGGTCAGCCGTGAAGCCACTCTCTCCCAGCGGCCACGAACTTAAAGCATCGAAGCTGAAACACAAACAAACAACCGGCGCCACCGCCATGACCTCTGGTCGTCACGTGATCTCGTACACGCTGGCGTACACAAAGTCGCTGGCATCATCACTACCTTCACGTCATCGTGACGCTGCCTTCGTTAAAAAGTCACAGACTGCCGTCCAGCCTGACATCACACACCGACGTCACAGACCATCCGCTTGACGTCACAAAACGAAAGACCAGTCTGACGTCATGACCGACGACAACGTCCGGAATGTGTCACTGCCCTCGGAGACACACTGGACTGCCATGTCACTGCCTCCAAGCAGAAAAGGCCGTGATGTTGCCCTCTGACACACTGGACGGCATTGATGTCACTGCCCTTGACACACTAAAGCTTAGTCATGTCGTCACTGCCCAGACACGATAAGACTTGGTCATGACGTCACTGCTCCAGACACGATAAGACGTGCTCATGACGTCACTGCCCAGACACGATAAGACTTGGTGATGACGTCACTGCTCCAGACACGATAAGACGTGGTCGTGGCCATGACGTCACTGCCCTAGACACGATAAGACGTGGTCGTGGCCATGACGTCACTGCCCTAGACACGATAAGACGGGCTCGTGGCCATGACGTCACCTCGCCGTGCTTGTTGTCGCTGAGGACGATGGGCTGTCGGAGCCAGAGTCAAACACGAGCGGCTTTAGGGGCCTTAGGGGATTAATCACGTGACAAATCGCCCCCGCACCGCCTGACCCACGCTGACGACATTGTTGCTGACACACACGAGGACTGACGAGGGGCCACCACAGCCACAGGACGACTGATGCACGTGCAGATGGCAGCAGCAGCATCAGGAGCAGGAGCGCAGGTGAAGGCGACACAGTGATACAGCACGTGCCAAGGGTGGGTGGGGAGGAGAGTAAAGGTTGCAAGTCCTGGAGCTCCTGTCCTCTTCAGTTACATAGGTCTCAGGATACAGCTGACGTGCGTCTCCTCCCTGTCGTAACGTCAACAACCACCTGTCATTCACCTGTGTAGGAGCCACAGCACGAGACAAGCAGTAGACGCCTTTAGCTCTCCTACCTTCCTGTCTTCACCTTCAAGTTGAGCAACAACTTGTCCTCCCTTCATCGCCTTCCTGTCAAAGTCTCGTCAGACAACACTTTCATCGAGATTTGTCACAATAATCTTTCCCTCCTTACTGCAGGGTGACGACACATCGATGTGAGTAGACGTGCGCACGTGGTGCTCTGTTGGAATGTTACTATCGTGTGCGGACGTTTCACCGACGGCGTTTCGGAGTCGGACGTTTCGCCGCATTATGTCAGAGAGAGAGAGAGAGCTTATTTACTTCTCAAAGAATGAAAGTAACTACTAGATTACACAATAATTCTTTATTTCAAACAAATTTTACACACAGACTTCACAGACAGTTCACTTTGATTGTCACAGATTATGCGCAATAGCTTTGAGAAAAAACATTGATACAATGGCGAGAAATGTGTGAGCTAACGGTTCACATGAGGAGGAGGATAGTGAGAGAGAGTTCACTGATACATGATACAATGGCGAGAGAAATGTGTGAGCTAAACGGTTCACATGAGGAGGGATAGTGAGAGAGAGTTCACTGATACATTGATTACAATGGCGAGAGAAATGTGTGAGCTAACGGTTCACATGAGGAGGGATAGTGAGAGAGAGTTCACTGATACATTGATACAATGGCGAGAGAAATGTGTGAACTAAGGGGCGTCACACACTTGACTTCGGCTAAAGGTCCCGCGTGAAATGCCGAAATGAAACGTCCGTGTACCGTTACTATAACATCTGCGATACAACATGCTACTATGATATCTCCGATACATGTTACTGTAGCATCGATACAACTACATGCTACTATGATATCACCGATACATGTTACTGTAGCATCGATACAACAAGAAGTTACTATGATATCTCCGATACAACAAGTTACTATATCTCCGATACAACATGCCGCCATAACATCGATGCAATAACACGTCACAAGAACGTCTCTGAGACTGACAGCTGTAGACAGCTGTAGAGACTGAGAAATGTAGCCAGTGTAGTGAGCTGTTGACCGAACACCACTCTACGTCATGACACGTGCACACACGTGTTTCTAGTCACGTTGAGCCACACCAGGTCAGAGAAGCTAAGTGTGAGGTCCGCGCAGCTGAAGGCAAATGTTTTGTGGACAACGCGCAGGTGTCGACACGTGTTGTCACAGCTGTACGTCTGTCTATTGTGTGATAAAGGTGTGTGCACACACTTTCTGACAAGTGTCAGACATGTTCATCCTCTCTCTCACTCTCTCTCTCACTGTCTCTCTCTCCTCTCACACACAGAGCGACAATGTGAACTCGTGGACTGTAGTGCGAGACTGACTGTGGGAGGGGCACTCACTGGTTACAAGAGTTTCTCATACTGTCGGACTGTTGGACTGTCGAACTGTCAGACTGCCGGACGGTCGAACTGTTGTAGTCGGACTATCGGTCTATAGTAGTGTCGGACTGTCCTGCTGTCGATCACTTGGATGACAAAGTTGTTTGTCGGTGTCAGGTGGGGAAGGGATGTAAGCTGGGGTAGGGATGGGGTGGGTGGGATAAAGTGCTCGGCGTCGTGTGTTGAAGTCACGTGCTCGGGGATCGGAGGCTGTACTCAGGGATGGTGGCAGCTTCGCTACAGGCTCTCGCACAATCCCGTGACCTCTCACTCTTCGCCTGCCCACTAGATCCTGGGCTGGCCACTGATGTTTTTCTCCCGCGTCTTGAGGCGCACGACTCGGCGGCACGTCACGCCCTATGGCCTCCCTAAAGTCCGCCTCGAGCGGCCCGCCCCCTGGCTGATGGACTGCAGAGCTCGGGATTATGAGATGTTGGTCGTCATCGCCGCCACCACCGACACCAGTGGCGCCCAACCTTTAGTCGCCTCAGGGCCGCACTGGACTTGATTGAACATCTCGCGGGCCACAACATGGCGGGCTTGTAAGGTCGTGACGTTAACAGTGTTGTGTCTGTTAAAATGAGCGCGCCGCATGTGGCCCGCGGGCCGTAGATTGGGCACCCCTCACTTAGAATAACCTCACTTCTCGCACGTCATCATTTCCAGACCTGTCACTGCTGGCACGTCACCATCAATACTTCTAGACACGTCACTCCTCATACGTCACCATCAATAATTCTAGACCCCTCACTGCTTGCACGTCACCATCAATACTTTTAGACCCCTCACTGCTTGCACGTCACCATCAATACTTTTAGACCCCTCACTGCTTGCACGTCACCATCAATACTTTTAGACCCCTCACTGCTTGCACGTCACCATCAATACTTTTAGACCCCTCACTGCTTGCACGTCACCATCAATACTTTTAGACCCCTCACTGCTCGCACTCACCACTTTTCTCTCCGCCATGTTTGCCAGATGTCACCGCCCTTCGCACATCGTCACCTGCTCCAGTGTGAGTAGTGCGTGAGTGACGAATGCTGTGAGTAGTGCGTGAGTGAGGAATTCTTGTCATCTCGACAGTGCGGCATAACAGAACGTCACCACCAGCGTGCGTACGTCGGTCCCTTGATGAGGAGGTCAGTACACAGTATTGTCTCTATGAACTCATTTGTCATGTAGCTTCGCCGTCTCTACACAATAATGTGCTAAACATTATTACAAAGTAATAATACATATTATTATTATTATTAGTATTATTATTATTAGTAGTATTAATTATTATTAGTTTTTATTATTCAGCACAAATGTATCACCATTGCACAGCACCAGCCGCAAACAAAGCACGTGACGTACATACACAGGCTGTGAGTTCACATCGTACCACCCAAGGTACGTATTGCACGCGCGCACGCACGGCGGAAATGACTAGCCTGCCCCAAACCGCAGTATCCGACATTCACTGTCGTCATGGTGATGGTCTTTGTTTCCTGCACACCAACCTATCTGTGTCACATTTAGTACAAACAAGGTCACCACAGAAAGGTCTCTCCACGTGAAGAGGTCACTACATGAACTCAGTGACTGGCTGCCACACCACACAGCGACCGACAACCACGTGTGACAGATGACTGCAGTCCACAGCGTGCAGGTAGAGGATAAAGGGAAGGAACCCTCCATGCTTGCCTGATCCACGAAGAGTGAAGTGATAGACATGACACTGGCAGATGTGACATGTGACACCGCACGTGTTATGGTGGGTGAGACAATAGAGATCAGGGTGACAGAGGAGAGTGAGATCATGTCTGCCAGACCAAACTGTGACATGTGACACCACACGTGTCTTGAAGAGTGAGGTTGCCCTGATGGATGTTTTCTGGGGGGCTAGGTTTTGCTACCCGTCTTCTCTTCTTTTCCTTGGTCGGGTACCTGTTCCACACCTGAGTAACCTGCATGAGCTGCCATGCGCTGAGTAGTACAGGTAAAGGTCATTGCACAGCACATGGCAGACGCCGACACTTGCTGATGAAAGAGGTCGCCACCATACTGTGTACAAAGATATGTGTACAAAGCCCTGTGTGCGAATCCCTGTGTACCTAACCCTAACCCTAACCCTAACCCTAACACTAACCCTAACCCTAACCCTAACCCTAACCCTAACCCTAACCCCAACCCTGTACAAAGCCCTGTGTGCGAAGCCCTGTGTACCTAACCCTAACCCTAACCCTAACCCTAACCCCTAACCTGACGCCGACACTTGCTGATGAAAGAGGTCGCCACCATACTGTGTACAAAGATATGTGTACAAAGCCCTGTGTGCGAATCCCTGTGTACCTAACCTAACCTAACCTAACCTAAACCCTAACCTAACTAACCTAACCTAACCTAACCTGTACAAAGCCTGTGTGCGAAGCCCTGTGACCTAACCCTAACCTAACCCTAACCTGCACAAAGATATGTGTACAAAGCCCTGTGTGCGAAGCCCTGTGTACCTAACCCTAACCCTAACCTAACGTCCTAACCCTGAACTAACCTAACCCTGACGCGGCACTTGCTGATGAAGATGATGTCGCCACCATACTGTGTAACAAGATATGTGTACAAAGCCCTGTGTGCGAATCCCTGTGTACTAACCCTAACCTCAACCTAACCCTAACCTGTACAAAGATATGTGTACAAAGCCCTGTGTGCGAAGCCCTGTGTACTTAACCCTAACCCTAACCCTAACCTAACCTAACCCTGTACAAAGATATGTGTAACAAAGCCTGTGTGCGAAGCCCTGTGCCTAACCCTAACCTAAACCCTAACTAAACCTAACTAACCCTGACGCGGACACTTGCTGATGAAAGATGTGCCACCATACTGTGTACCAAGATATGTGTACAAAGCCTGTGTGCGACTCCCTGTGTACTAACCTAACCCTAACCGCTAACCCTGTACAAGATATGGTGTACAAAGCTGTGTGCGAAGCCTGTGTACCTACCCTAACCTAACCTACACCTAACCTAACCTACCCTAACCCTAACCTAACCCCTAACCCTAAACCTGACGCGGCCTTGCTGATGAAAGAATGGTGCACCCATACTGTGTACAAAGATATGTGTATAAAGCCCTGTGTGCGTATTGTGTACTAACCTCTAACCTAACCCTAACCCTAACCCCTACCCTAACCTAAGTATAACCCTACTTACCCTAACCCTACCTAACCCTGAACCTAACCCTAAACTCTACCCTAACCCTAAACCCTAACCTAGGAACCTGCACATACGGGTGTAAAAGATATGTGTACAAAAGCCGCTAATGGCGGCCCTGTGTAGTAACCCTAACCCTAACCTAAGCCCTGTGTAACCTAAACTAACCCTAACCCTAACCTAACGCTAACGCCTAACCTAACCCTAACCTAACAATAACGCCTAACCTAACTAACCTAACCTACTAGGAACTAACCCTAACCAAACCTAACCTAACCTAACAACCTAACTACAAACCATACTGTGTAACAAGATATGTGTACAAAGCCTGTGTGCGAGGCCCTGTGTACCTAAAACCCCTAAGAACCTTAAACGCTGTAACCTACCCTAACCTAACCCTACTGACGCGGACACTTGCTGATGAGATGTCGCCACCATACTGTGTAAAAGATATGTGTTACAAACCCCCTGTTGCGAATCCCTGTGTACCTAACCTAACTAACCTAACCCTAACCCTCCCTGTGTACCTAACCTACCTAACCCTAACCCTACCCTAACCTAACCCCTAACTACCTCAACCCTAACCCTAACCTAACTGCCACCATACTGTGTACAAAGATATGTGTAAAACACAAGCTATGTGGCGAAGCCTGTGTACATAACCCTAACCTAACCCTAACCCTAAGCCCGTGTACCTAACCCTACTAACCCTAACCTAAACCTAACCCTAACCTAACCCTAACGCTAACCCTAACCTAACATAACCCTAACCTAACCCTACCTAACTGCCTAACCCTAACCTAACGCTGTACCCCTTGTGCGAATCCTGTGTCTAACCTACCTAAGCCTCCCTACCCTAAACTGACCTACGGAACCAAACCGATATGTGTAAAGAGTGATTGTAGCAAAGCCACTGCCTGTGCTGTGTGGTGTGCACCGTGTAGCCTGAAACCTAACACCCTAAACCCTAACCACTAACACTACCCTAACACTAGCTACCCTAACCTATACCCCAACCCTACCCTAAGCCTTGAGTTAAGCGTAAGCTACTGTAGCTAACCTACCACCACTAACCCTAACCCATAAACCCTAAACCTATAACCTGACAGCCGACACTCTGCTGATGAGCAGAGGAATACTGTGTACAAGATATGTGTACAAGCCTGTGGTTGCGAAGACCTGTCCTAAAAACCCACCCTAACAAACTAACCGTAACCTAGCCTAACTAACCTAATCTACCTAACCAAAACTTGTGTGGGCGAATCCCTGTAAATACTAACCCTACCTAACCCTAACCCACCACATGTACAAAATATGTGTTAAAGCCCTGCTTGTGCGAAGCCTTGTTGAACTCTACCCTACCCTCCATAACCTGGCCTAGCCCTAAGCCTAACCGCTAACTACCCTAAATGAACAGACTTGTGATGAAGACGCACCGATACACTGTGTACAAAGATATGGTAAAGCTCGTGATTCCCTTGTATCCCGAATCCTAACCTGTGTACACCCTAAACCTAATACTAACCTGAACCCTAACCCTACCCTAACCCTCCCTAACGCTGAACATATCGTGTACAAGAGCCCTGTGTAGCCTTTGGAATGGGCTGTGTATAACCCTACCCCACATATACCCTAACTGTGTGTAATAACACTTACCGGCTAACTAACCTAACCCTAACACCTAACCCTACCCTAACCCTGTAACCTAAACCCTGTAAGCTGCTACCCTAACCCTAACCTGTTAACCTAACTAACCTAACCCTGCGCAACCCTAACCCTAACCTAATCCTAACCCTAACCCTAACCTAACCACTACCTAACCTAAATAACCCTAACCCTAACCCCTAACCCTAACACCATACTGTGTACGGCCATAACCAAAGCCCCGCTAAACCCAACCATAATACACTAACTAAAAATTAACCCTAACCCTAACCCAACCCTAACCCTAACCCTAACCCCTAACCCTAAAACTAACCCTAAACCCTAACCCTGACGCGGACACTTGCTGTGAAAGATGTCGCCACCATACTGTGTACAAAGATATGTGTACAAAGCCCTGTGTGCGAATCCCTGTGTACCTAACCCTAACCCTAACCCTAACCCTAACCCTAACCCTAACCCTAACCCTAACCCTAACCTAACCCTGTGTAACCTAACCCTAACCCTAACCCTAACCTAACCCTAACCCTAACCCTAACCCTAACCCTAACCCAACCTAAACCCTAACCCTAACCCTAACCCTAACCCTAACCCTAACCCTAACCCTGCCACCATACTGTGTACAAAGATATGTGTACAAAGCCCTATGTGCGAAGCCCTGTGTACCTAACCCTAACCCTAACCCTAACCCTAAGCCCTGTGTACCTAACCCTAACCCTAACCCTAACCTAACGCTAACCCTAACCCTAACCCTAACCTAAACCTAACGCTAACCCTAACCCTAACCATAACCCTAACCCTAACCTAACCCTAACCCTAACCCTAACCCTAACCCTAACCCTAACCCTGCCACCATACTGTGTACAAAGATATGTGTACAAAGCCCTGTGTGCGAAGCCCTGTGTACCTAACCCTAACCCTAACCCTAACCCAACCCTAACCCTAACCCTAACCCTAACCCTAACCCTAACCCTATGTCGAAGCCCTGTGACCCTAACCCTAACCCAACCCTAACCCTAACCCTAACCCTAACCCTAACCCTAACCGCTAACCCTAACCCTAACCCTAACCCTATGTGCGATCCCTGTGTAACCTAACCCTAACCCTAACCCTAACCCTAACCCTAACGCTAACCCTAACCCTAACCCTAACCCTAACCCTAACCCTAACCTAACCTAACCCTAACCCTAACCCTAACCTAAACCCTAACGCTAACCCTAACCCTAACCCTAACCCCCTAACCCTAACCCTAACCCTAACCCTAACCCTGCCACCATACTGTGTACAAAGATATGTGTACAAAGCCCTGTCTGCGAAGCCCTGTGTACCTAACCCTAACCCTAACCCTAACCCTAACCCTGACTGTGTACAAAGATATGTGTACAAAGCCCTGTGTGCGAAGCCCTGTGTACCTAACATTGACCTTAACCCTAACCTAACCCTAACCCTAACCTAACCCGACCCTAACCCTAACCCAACCCTAACCTAACCTAACCCTAACCCTAACCTAACCCTAACCCTAACCCTAACCTAACCCTAACCCTAACCTAACCCTGCCACCATACTGTGTACAAAGAATATGTGTACAAAGCCCTGTGTGCGAAGCCCTGTGTACCTAACCCTAACCCTAACCCTAACCCTAACCTGACCCTAACCCTAACCCTAACCAAACCCTAACCCTAACCCTAACCATAATCCTGACCCTAACCCTAACCCTAACCTAACCCTAACCCTAACCCCTAACCCTAACCCTAACCTGACCCTAACCCTAACCAAACCCTAACCCTAACCCTAACCATAATCCTGACCCTAACCCTAACCCTAACCTAACCCTAACCCTAACCCTCTGTGGGGTCTGTGGAGGGCAGGTCCAGGGAGGATCTTTACCTGACCTATGTATTGTCTTGACCTTCTCAGTTGGCTTTAGCGGGTCTGGACTCTGCGCGAGCAATTGGCTTGGCAGTAAAAATTCCAGAGTATGAATGTAAATGAACTTTTTGAAAGTTCTGTAATGAAGAGAAAAGCTTCACAAATACTTGACTTGTCGCACAGCGCCGCACCACAGCCGGCGGTTGATGTCGCCAGCTCCTCCGTCTGTTGATTGTCGCGGGCGCAGATGACGGAGTCTGATTGCAGGGACACCGTCGTTGTCATCGTCTGTCTTTTTCCTTTTCCTCGCCTTCACGACGAGTGGCTGCTTGTTATCAGTTTTCTCTCCAGTCTCCCTGCTCGCTCGCCTTTCTCCATTTCCTTTTTGCCCTTGTGTACGTTCATTCATTCCTTCTCCCTCTCACAAAAGGTCTTCAGCCCACTGTGTGGGGGCCAGTGACGCACCTCGGTGTGGCCCCGAGATAATTCTAGAAGATGGTTTCAATAAACTTTGTGAGTTCGTCTTTCTTGAGCAGCTTAATGAACTGCCGTCTGTAGACATGAGTTTATCAGTGAGTTCCTCCTCCATGAGCTGGGTGCTCACTAAACTGTCTTCACTGACGTGTCTACAGGCCCGCAGTCAGCAGCAGTCTGTCTGCCCCTGCACCGCTAGTTGTCCTCCACTGCAGCCTCTACAGCCTCTACACCAGTGGTGTCTGGTGGTGTTGTCATGTGTATGTGTGTATGTGTGTGTGTATATGTATGTATGTGTGTATATATGTGTATGTGTGTGTATGTGTGTGTATATGTGAATGTGTGTATGTGTGTATGTATCTATGTGTGAGTATGTGTATATGTGTGTATGTGTGTGTATGTGTGAATGTGTGTATGTATGTGTGTATGTATGTGTGAATGTGTGTATGTGTGTATGTGTCTATGTGTCTATGTGTGAATGTGTGTATGTGTGTGTGTGTGTGTGTATGTGTGTATGTGTGTTGTGTATGTGTATGTGTGTATGTGTGTATGTATGTGTGTGTGAATGTATGTGTATGTGTGTATGTGTGTATGTATGTGTGTATGTGTAATTGTATGTGTGTATGTGTGTATGTGTATGTGTGGTGTGTATGGTGATGTGTGTAGTGTATGTGTGTGTATGTGTGTATGTGTGTGTATATGTGTGTATGTGTGTGTGAATGTGAATGTGTGAATGTGTGTATGTGTGTATTGTGTGTATATGTGTATGTATGTGTGTGTGTTGTATATGTATGTGAATGTGAATGTTGTATGTGTGTATGTGTGTATGTGTGTGTACTGTGAATGTGTGTATGTGTGTGTGTATGTGTGTATGTGTGTGTATATATATGTGTGTATATGTGTGTATGTGTGTATATGTATGTGTGTGTATGTGTGTTATATATGTGAATGTGTGTATGTATATGTATGTGTGTGTGTTGTATTGTGTATGTATATATATGTGTGTATTTGTGTATATGTGTATGTGTGTGTACGTGTGTATGCTTTTGTATGTATGTGTGAATGTGTGAATGTGTGAATGTGTGTATGTGTGTATGTGTGTATGTGTGTATGTGTATATATATATGTGTACTTGTGTATGTGTGAATGTGTGTATATGCATTTGTGTATGTGTGTATATGTATGTGTAAATGTGAGTATGTGACTATGTGTGTATGTGTGTGTACGTGTGTATGCTTTTGTGTGTATGTGTGAATGTGTGTATGTGTGTATGTGTGTATGTATGTGTGAATGTGTGTGTATATATGTGTGTATGTGTGTATGTGTGTATGTGTGTATGTGAGTATGTGTATATGTGTGTATGTGTGTGTATATCCCAGATAGCATGAAAACATTTTAAAAACGTTTTAAAAACGTTTACATGGTTGTAATAAGGTTTACGTTTTAGATAAAACGTTTTAAAAACATTTTAAAAACATTTACCAAAAAAACATTTTTAAGTAAAACATTTTTAAAACATTTTTAAAATGTTTGAAAATAAACATTTAAAACAAAAATGTTAAATAAATGTTTATAAACGTTTACAATGTTAACCTTTATGGCTGCGCCGTCATGACGTAATTTTTAAAAGACGTCACTATTTGATTCGAGGGCATTCGCTTCTCCTATGGAATTTTAGAGCCAGTCCACGGTGTAGATACTGAAAATCCTCACCAAAAAGCTTTTTTAAAGACTTTGTTATATTGTCTTATGATTAGGTTTGATAGTTTAAAGTCATTGCAGTTTTTAAAACATCAATGCTACGTAACTAAATATTTGCTATTCTTCTTGTGGATGCACGTACTCCCATGATTCCACGCGGCGCGACATTTTCTCTGTGATGTACTGTATGTTGAAAACCAAGGTTGTAATCTTTTCTCTTTGTTTACCATACACGTACTGCAGTTCTTAATTATAAAACGCTATATACCGTGTTCTAGTACAACACACATTTAATGTCTGCTTATTGGGTGTGATGTGTCAAAGTTTACTTTCTGAATTGAGCGCTCGTACATAATCTAATATTCTAATACGTTAAGGCAACTGATAGTTCACATCATGTCGTCCTACTGGACGAAGCGGAGAAAAGTTAATAAAACTTGTAGAAGCAGAGTTGGCAGAACTGAAAGAAGAAAGTCAGATGTATTCAATACACACTGATACAAACATTCACGATCCACTGTCGTAGAGAAGGTGCTCACAGTTTTAGATCTACAGAGTCAAATTAATAACAGTTCGAACCAGCAGACACCAGAACTCTCATCGATAACATCACGCCAGCAATATTTACCGACTAAATACAATTTGGATGAAAATAATGATATGATGATTTGTGAAATCTAATTTTAGTGAATTTGAAGATTATATTGATGATCAGTTTGATTCAGCGATATCTTCAGACAGCGACAGTGAAACAGATACAGATTTGGCCACACAGTTGCATATTGGGTCGCAACATTTAACATTTCCAACATTTCACTTTCAGTACTTCTTGCCTTGTTGCGACAAAAGCACCTGTAATAACTGCTTGCTTGAATTCATTGCTAAACCGTTATCTATGCTGAAATGTACCACTGGTATTGTGTAATCATTTCTCATTATGGTGTAAATTTGTGTTACATGTTCTTAAAATTTACTTAAGGATGATAGAGTTTTTAATAACATTAAATAACGTTACATTATAACATTGCATGCCCACAGAAGCAAACTGCAGTCAATACAATAATATCTCAGCTGAACAAATTCATGCTATCCTCCCTGTATTTACCATAGTTCCTTGAGTATAACAGTGTATAAAAATTTATGCAGTCATAATCTCTGACGGAAATATGACAGATGAAGTCAAACGTCCAACACTCCCATAAAGACACACAGTTAGCCTCCCTGGTAAGAGTTCATAGAGGATTGATTTATTTTTCAGCACGCGAAACGGTTAGCATACTGGCCACCAAGTGAGCTGACAAAACACCTTAAGGAGGGAGCTCTGCCAGATAGACATACCTGGACTCTTCAAGCTGTTTGCATTTGGGTTCAAAGGTACTTTTATACTTTTTTACTCATTGTCATATATATGTATATTATAGAGATTAGATGTTTGATGACTTCGTCAGCCTGGTTAATATTTTTGTGGTCAGTCTCTTGATAAAGTTTACAAGTATTGTTCATATTTATTTTGTAAAAGGTTTTAAGGTAGTGTTAGGGTCTTTAGTCCACGCAGACCTTGCTTAGGTTTATTGTGGTTACAGACTGGAACATACAGCCACATGACCATTAACATCTCAGCGAACAGACAGTTAACTGATTTTGTCATGTGAAATTCATATTGTGTGGTAAAGCATTGCATGCCATTATTCTCGATGTTTATTATAACTTCACAAATTAATAACCCTTTCAGATGAGTATTTGGTTGCCAGACGAAAAGTGGATAACAGCCAGTATACATCAAACTTGGATACAACAGATGCTGACAGCACTAAAGGTTTGAAAAGATCGGAAGAGGAAGAGAAACAAGTAGTCACATTGTGTCTTGTTTGAGTATAGAATGACAAGGATTAGGGAATCCTTAGGTTTGGAGAACAACTTACAAGATCAGTACAGATTTCAGTATTGCAGTTCATTTCAATTTTTCATGAGGTAATATTGATATTATGATAGGTATAGCCTAGGAATTATTTATTATTTTATTTCTTAAATCTTTTACTCCAGAAATTCTTAAATTTCATAATTGTCATTTCACTGCACACTTATTAATAGGTATGCTTGTTAATTAGGTTAGGGCTAGAGAGCCCAGACGAGGAGGAAGAAGACGACTTTAGATGGAAATCAGTGCATCCAGCAGTGCCAGCAGGACCATTGCCAGACTCATTGCAAACCACAAGTGGGAAAACAAGCGTTTATGCCCACAGGTAAATGCACTAACCACCAGAATATTGCACCACGACGTGAGCACCCCAGTGACCAACGTAGTGACTCTCAGCAAGGAGTACAAGAGGGACAGACCTCACAACTGCAGCAGTAAAAGGCAGGTACCCAGAGAGTGTCTAATGAAGGTAATTCAGGACAATTTTATATTATGGGTTACTTTCTTGCTTTTTGTTTTGCCTATTTAATTTTGTTGTGAATTCCTTCACAATCTCAAGTTGAACATAGTGTTGGTTATACAAGTTTCTTACTGCCTCCCAAATCACCGTTGATTGGCTTCATTCACCTATAAAAGTTAATTGTCCACTTTTGCTCACAGTGCTATGTTCATACTGTTGCAGCATTTGCCTGGCTCATTCTGAAACAAGACAGAGAATTGAAATTGATGCTACAGGAAGTCAAAGATATGGTGATTCATTCACTGATAAGCAAAGACCAGCCTGCTCCAGCAAAGGATGCCTGAATGTTGCCAGAAGATTTGATCCTTCTGATTAGAACACAGCAAGAGCTGTTGGAACTGGATGGACGCCTTGATGATGATTCCTTTCATGAATTACTCGTACGTAAAGCAGATGTCATTGTTAAAGCCATGATTGAAATGATAATCTGTAATAATTTAGGGGAATTTTAAAGCATAGCTTGACATTTTTGAAAAACTTATGTTTTTATAGGGAATTCATTTGAGAATGATCAGATCTTGTCAATCTATCATACATATATAGTGTGGAACACAAATAAGTCAAATTTTAAATCCAGTTTCAAAGGGTTTCAGCCTCATAAACTTTATGGTTATTGGGGAAGGAAACATTAAATGTCAGCTTTTTGTGAAAGTTTCAGTTTATAATTTTTGTATGGCCCTTGAATTGTAAATAATTAAAGCCATGTATATTTTCACTACACCCTTTCTTGTTTATGATGTGTGGCATACTTTTTGACAGATATGTTTCTTGTCTTCTAATTGATTTGCAAGTCAAAAGCCTCTCCTGTGTGGGTAGAACGAATGCAAAGGATTGTGCGAAAAGAATCATGCGGCGACTCCT
The DNA here is from genome assembly GCF_003073045.1 of Pomacea canaliculata. Taxonomy (NCBI): domain Eukaryota; kingdom Metazoa; phylum Mollusca; class Gastropoda; order Architaenioglossa; family Ampullariidae; genus Pomacea; species Pomacea canaliculata. The sequence goes on along the minus strand of NC_037591.1, from coordinate 197,672 downwards.
GACCGACAAGGTTGCTCGGAACTATAACTGGAAAGGACAAAAGGAAGAGATGTGTGCTTTCAAGGGACTGAATGATCTACATGATCTACAGTAAGTGATGATGTATAAATGTTAGTGTATATTATTATTAAAGGTATAGATATATGATATATTGTCTACACATACTTTGACAAAAAAGAGAAGTGCAGATCTAAGTGCTTATTTTTGTATAACATGAATTGACATTTTTCATTGCTAGCTCTACAGTTGAAAATTATCTGTAGCTCTTGTCAGTATTAATTGTGCTTCTATGGGTGAAACTAGCGTAAAAACGGAAAGACATGGGGGAACAAGCATAAGCACCATAAAACTGAAACAATATGTATAGTGTGAGACTTCTTTAGTCCATCTTTAATCTATAAACCTGTAGCGCTTCTTTAATCTACAAATCCCATTTTTGCTATCTGCAGAAGCTATACGGAAGAACCGTGGGTGTATGGAGGCTTCCGATAAAGTTAGTGCAGGAGCCATCACAGAGTGGAGACCAATGCTTCAGCAGACAGTGCTGTTCTACCTGTCCGTCGTCCTTCCCGCCCGAGCTGCCATCCGTATCAGAGAGCGACGACTCCTCTCCCAGCGACAGAGAAGTCTAGAGATATACACGTAATGTCTACGATGACTGCAATGCCACCTACAGCCGCCGAATGCCAGTACTGGTCACATAGCCATTCGCTTCCAACGGCAACAGCAGGCAGTCCTGACAGTCCTTTGTCCCTGGCTCTCCTCCACGCTCAAGAGCTGTCTCCCACATATAACACTTCTGTGCTTTTGCCTCCTTTTACTCCTCTACACTGGCATGTATGCCTAACTTTGCTGCATAAGGAACATCAGGCTTATCACCAAGCCACTCTTGACCCTAATTGGGACGCTTGCTGATATTTAGCAACAATGTCTCATATTTGAGATATCTAATAATTACATATAAGAAGGTTTTAGTATGTTAAAATGAAGGCATAAGGATCTGATAGTGTTCTAAGTGCATTTTTCGTAAAGCCGCTTTACCAGACATACATGAACTTTTAATTGTTCAGCCTTATTTTACGGTATGGAAATTCTCATATTATTAATTAATTGGAATGATATGTCCCTTGTAGAAGGGTAGAGATGATAATGTGCATGTTGTTATCTACAACAGGGTAACTGTACTTTTTGGTGTATTTTGTACATCATCCAATTGTATTTACAATTCACTGTTTTTTGTAAATCTAAAGGTCTATAAGTTTAGTTTTAGTTTAATTATTCCTTGGCACTCTGCACAGAGCACAGTGCCGCACCATCTCACCTTTAAGTATTTGAAATTGAAATATTTAAAAGTATTAATTTAAGAAAAAAATCCTATGCATTGATTTGTCGGTGTTTAATTAATTTATAGTCTTTTTTCTCTTTTTTGAGTATCATTTATTCATTTTTATCACAAATGGTCACCATTTTGTACTTGCTATTGTATAATGTAAATGTCTCCTGGGTTTATTGCCAACGACACGAAATATGTTTTAATTACAACAAATGTAAATCTTCTCTGTACGTCATTTATGCCATGTTTGAAGTGAAACTGTGAAAAGTATGTGTGAACTGTGAAACATTTACATTAGGTTTCAAAAACATTTTTAAAACGTTTAAAACATGTGTCCTTCGAAACATTTAAATTAGGTTTAAAAAACATTTTAAAAACGTTTTTAAAACATTTACATACGAATATTTATTAAATGTTTTTAAAATGTTTTACAGAAAAATGTTTATAAAACGTTTTAAAAATATTTTTAAAATGTTTTACAAATGTTTGCAGAAAACGTTTTTAAAACATTACTTTGATGTGCATGATAAACATTTTTAAAACGTTTTCTGCAAACCTTTTTAAAATGTTTTATGTAAACATTTTAAAACGTTTTTAAAACGTTTTTAAAACGTTTGCATGCTATCTGGGATATATATGTATATGTGTGAATGTGTGAATTGGTGTATGTTTTTGTATGTATGTGTGAATGTGTGTATGTGTGTATGTGTGTATATGTGTGAATGTGTATATCTGTGTATGTGTATATGTGTGTATGTGTGTATAAGTGTATATGTGTGTATGTATATGTATATGTATGTGTATATGTGTGTGTATGTGTGTATGTGTACAGCTACTGTAGGAAAGGACTGGCGATGGCGAAGCTGATGTGATTGTAGAGAAGCCGCTCATCTAGAGACAAACAGCCCACAAGATGGCCGCCCTTGTCTGTCAAGAGGGTGCTGTCGAGTGACGTCCCTTGCCGGCGGACAGGTGATTACCGCAGGGCCAGCGGACACCTTCAGTGGCGGCGACAACCGCAGCGGCTTCTGTAAAAACCTCGGCACACAGTCCTAATGGCCGGCCCTTGACAACAGCAAAACTCACCCAGCAACTACTCAAACCACTTTTGTGGATTTCCCGCGCTTCTAGGCATCGGCGCAAAGACGGAGTGGAGGGCCAGGGCTGTAGAGTGCTTTCCCTTGGCAGCTTCACCTGACTCCTCCCTCTAACCTCCCTGTAACCCTCCCTCTAACCCTTGTCTGGCAGTCTGTCAGCTGTCAGCACGGACAGGAGAATGATGCTGGCTACTGGAGAGACTTGTCCACCCACTCGCCACTTCCTGCACCTCCACTAAGCCTCTCCCTCCCACACACACACAACCTCTATTCCTCCTCCTCCAGCCTCGCTCTCAACTTGCCAACCGCCACAAGCTCTCTCCTCCCTCCTCTTGCCCTATCAACTGTTTGAAGGCGAGATCAATAACATCATGTAAGCCTGTAACTGTCACACCAGGCACTCCCGGCATCAACCAATCGCAACGCTGGATCCTGAGGTTGGCGCCGGACCTGCGCGAGATAAATAGTGTCCGTTGCAGCATCTTCATCTCTCCGCCACACTCCGGCCACCCGTCAACCTCAAGGCTGACTTTGTAAAACTCGACATCTTGAATGTTGAGACTTTGTCCTCTCGCCTTCTTCTCACTAAACGTCACATTGTTCAACACGTCACATTAACCACCTTTGTCTCACTTGTGATCGCAGATTCTTCCAGAAGAAGTGGGAGCGGACACCTTGTTTGTGACCGGAACCTTGTCCCTCGTGCGCCAGTACCTCTCTGACGTCACCATGGTCTGCACGTGCCCCCGCCGCCTGCTGCTCACCCTGCTGCTCCTGGCCACCTGTGCGGCCTCCAGCATCAAAGGCACCGACAGTCAGCTGACACACTCGCTGATGCAGCGCTCCGCACCTGAAGAGGTGAGCCACTCACTTATCATCGCGTAGATAAAAACAAGAGGCTCGGTGTTAGTGCGAGGGTGTGCAGCCTGACACCTGGCGCTGCTCACCTGGGGTCTAGACGATGTGTAACAGAGGAACCTGGGGTCTAGACGATATGTAACAGAGGAACCTGGGGTCTAGACGATATGTAACAGAGGAACCTGGGGTCTAGACGATATGTAACAGGGAGGTAGTCAGGGGAACCTGGTGTCAACGGTTTGCTAGAGCCGACAGCCTGGTGACGTAGAGAAAGTCACGTGCTATCATGTCACATAATTAGCACAGTATGGGGAGACAATCCAGTATTTAACCACCAAGCCAGTTACATTGTAGTGTTTGCGGCAAACTCACCAGGTATAGCCACCAGTCTACAGTGTCGGCATAGCAGCGACTAGTAGTCTAGTCTACAGTGTCGGTATAGCAATGTCTAGTCTAGTCTACAGTGTCGGCATAACAACGACTAATAGTCTACAGTGTCAGTATAGCAGCGACTAGTAGTCTAGTCTACAGTGTCGGCATAGCAGCGACTAATAGTCTAGTCTACAGTGTCAGTACAGCAATGTCTAGTCTAGTCTAGTCTACAGTGTCGGCATAGCAGCGACTAATAGTCTAGTCTACAGTGTCAGTACAGCAATGTCTAGTCTAGTCTAGTCTACAGTGTCAGTATAGCAGCGACTAGTAGTCTAGTCTACAGTGTCAGTACAGCAATGTCTAGTCTAGTCTAGTCTACAGTGTCAGTATAGCAGCGACTAGTAGTCTAGTCTACAGTGTCGGCATAGCAGCGACTAATAGTCTAGTCTACAGTGTCAGTACAGCAATGTCTAACAGTGTCAGTATAGCAGCGACTAGTAGTCTAGTCTACAGTGTCAGTACAGCAATGTCTAGTCTAGTCTAGTCTACAGTGTCAGTATAGCAGCGACTAGTAGTCTAGTCTACAGTGTCGGCATAGCAGCGACTAATAGTCTAGTCTACAGTGTCAGTACAGCAATGTCTAGTCTAGTCTAGTCTACAGTGTCAGTATAGCAGCGACTAGTAGTCTAGTCTACAGTGTCAGTACAGCAATGTCTAGTCTAGTCTAGTCTACAGTGTCAGTATAGCAGCGACTAGTAGTCTAGTCTACAGTGTCGGCATAGCAGCGACTAGTAGTCTAGTCTACAGTGTCAGTACAGCAATGTCTAGTCTAGTCTAGTCTAGTCTACAGTGTCAGTATAGCAGCGACTAGTAGTCTAGTCTACAGTGTCGGCATAGCAGCGACTAGTAGTCTAGTCTACAGTGTCAGTACAGCAATGTCTAGTCTAGTCTAGTCTACAGTGTCAGTATAGCAGCGACTAGTAGTCTAGTCTACAGTGTCGGCATAGCAGCGACTAGTAGTCTAGTCTACAGTGTCGGTATAGCAGCGACTAGTAGTCTAGTCTACAGTGTCAGTACAGCAATGTCTAGTCTAGTCTACAGTGTCGGTATAACAACGACTAATAGTCTACAGTGCCGGCATAGCAGCGACTAGTAGTCATGTCTACAATGTCAGGGTCAGGGTTAGGATTAGTCTACAGTGTCAGCGGATGACAGTCACATGTCAGTCACACACTCAGGTGCAGCAGCCGTTGTTGCTGATGTTCAAGTAATATACCCCCCCCCCCCCGCCCTCTACCGTTCAAAAAGTTTTCTTGTCAGTTGTCAGTCGGTACCAATGGTGTTACACACAGCGTGACACCTGTGAGGACCTCGGGCATGTTTGTGTCACAACTATCCACTAGCCTCACTTTGGACTGGATGAAGTTAGAGATACAGTTAGTGTGACATGTCAATATGTTGTGACATGCGTACATGAGCCACTTGTCAGATTCATGGCAAAGTTCAGTCTGAGACACAATTTAATATTTTTTTATAAAACAGACGATTGGACAACAAGAAAAAATGTCGCTGGTCCTGCTCGTGGACGTCGCCGATGTAATCTACTAATATATTTCTTGGACGGTTTTCCAAAATATTTGATTTCTGCCATAGGGACATACTTGTCTCAGGCTATTTGTGGACAGCAGCGATTTGAGGTGAAGATTGTTGCCATCGTTACTCATCCGTACACTGAGTGTGTCACACAGACTAAAATGACTGGCGTAGGAATCTGACCTCCATGACAGGATGAAACAGTTTGTGACCCTCCGCACGCTAGAGAGTCTGCTAGTCTGTATCGGCCCTGATGGTAATGAAGGTAAGTGGTCCACCATTCCCATGTCTTCAACATTGCTGTCAATGCTCCACCTTCTGTCTTCAGGCGATGTCCAGAGAGCGGATCATAGCCAATCGCGTGCTGGCACGCGTCCTCGACATGACCTTTGACATGTTTCGCGACCTGGGTGCCAGCGAGGACGAGCTGAAGGAGCTCCACCACAAGCGCAACAGGATTCAGACCTGTTATTTTCAGGCCATCTCCTGCTACTAACAGCATCCCGACTGCTAGGTTAGGAGCCTGTTCCTGCTGCTCACCACAGAGATACACAGACATATATAGACACACATATATAGACATACATAGACACGCAGAGACAGACAGGGGAGGGCTTTGGTCACCTGTAAACATTCAGCTGGAAAGGCCATCTGCTGTGCGACTGACAGAAATTTCAATGGTTCATGGGAAGCCACACTTCCAAGAAGTCGGACTCCCTGAAATTATTTGCATTTCTTCACAATAAAAATGTTTTGTTCCACCAGAGTTTTATTCAATTAAAACAATCTTGACGCGCGTGTCCTGCAGCAAGAGGGAAGAAAGTGAATGAGGGGAGAGATGCGAGTATGATGAGGATAATGAGGCAGTTACCACGTGACGCACACTGCATGCTAACCACAACCCCCGGGGCCCAACTCAATTCTCCTCGAGGGCCCTTCACACGGCCTCCGGCAGGCTGGCGGCGGCCACGCGGAATTGCGCGGCACGACGTCAACAACTGCGGACAGCCAGGGCCGACAACTCCCGACAAATAGCGACGACAACTCCCGACAGCCAAGAGCAAGGAAATGTAGTGCCAGGAGTTTGGGGGGGGGGGAGAGAAATAATTTGATTTTGTGACCATGTTAGTGAAGTGCACGTGTGCATAAGTCAACATGCGACCTGCTGGCTGACGGTGGCTGACAGGTCGCCTGCTCAAATTATCTCCCTCTTCTGGCCTCTTCATTTGCACACTACGACAGTACAACAATACAGTCTACATAAATGTCTTCACACTACTGGACAACAACACAGTACAAAGCTGTACACGTTACAGCAATGACTTAGTACAGCGGCACAACAGTACAGCACATGCCCACACACACATCAGACATGCACACACACATCACACACACATACCACTCACACATCACACACACATGCCCACACACACATCACACACACATCACACACACATCACACACACACATCACACACACATCACACATGCCCACACACATCAGACATGCACACACACATCACACACATCACACACACATCACACACACATCACACATGCCCACACACACATGCCCACACACACATACCACACACACATGCCCACTCACACATGCTCACACACACTTGGCCACACACATATCACACATGCCTACACACACATCACACACACATCACACACACACACACATATCACACATGCCCACACACACTCACACACACATCACACATGCCCACACACACATGCCCACACACACATCACACACACACATATCACACACACATGCCCACACACACTTGGCCACACAGATATCACACATGCCCATACACATGCCCACACACACATGCCCACACACACATGCCCACACACACATGCCCACACACACATGCCCACACATGCCCACACATACACGCACAATCAAACACGTAGACACACACATATATCTACACACAGACAATCCAACACATGTACAGCGTGTCCTCACTTGACCAGCAGAATAAGGTCTGTGGGCCAGTGTGTGGACAGTGAGTTGTGACCACAGAATGTGGCGTAGACATGAGTTTGTTGTCATGTTGAGGGCTCAGTGGAGACAGCACACCCGAGACTCACTGGTGTTGCCGTGCACACAGGACACGAGGCTTTACACTTCAGTGAACATCGCGTGCAGCGACCACAGCTAAAGGATCCACAGACCATGGCAGTGTTCTTACCTGGACATGTTGCTGACCCCAGTCAGAGGTCAAGGAACAACACACAGCCACTGACATTTGAACTTGTACCAGCGTCCTGACACTTGCCCTCTAACGATTATCTTGACACAGTTTGAGACAAAGTGATCAGTGAAGAGCAAACGCAATACATTATATAGATATACAAACTGACACAACCATACACACAATTTCTCTTGACAGTGTGTACAAGAATGAAAACACCAAACTAAGTGAGACAAAGACCTGTCACCAGGTGCTCAGTCATGTCACTATGTGGCTTGACCTCAGCCAGGTCACATGATGTTGTCATGATCAACTGACTGCTGAGTGACGTCTTGTTACTGGCAACACACAGCCCTTGACTGACAACAGCCAATAGCACAGACTGACACTTGCACACTGACACTCACAGCCAGTAGCACAGACTGACACACACACTGACACACACACTGACACACACACACTGATACTCACATAGCCAGTAGTGCAGACTGACACTCACACACTGACACTCACACACTGACACTCACTGACACTCATACAGACACTCACACACTGACACACACTGACACTCACACAGCCAGTAGCACAGACTGACACTCACACACTGACATGCTCTGCTGAGTCAATCTTTTTACACTCATCCGCACTGGTATCAAATGAAACGTGTGTATGTACATGTCGGTGTAGAGAGATGTGTGTATGTGATGTACATGTATGTGTAGAGAGATGTGTGTATGTGATGTACATGTAGAGAGATGTGTGTATGTGATGTACATGTATGTGTAGAGAGATGTGTGTATGTGATGTACATGTACATGTAGAGAGATGTGTGTATGTGATGTACATGTATGTGTAGAGAGATGTGTGTATGTGATGTACATGTACATGTAGAGAGATGTGTGTATGTGATGTACATGTAGAGAGATGTGTGTATGTGATGTACATGTATGTGTAGAGAGATGTGTGTATGTGATGTACATGTACATGTAGAGAGATGTGTGTATGTGATGTACATGTAGAGAGATGTGTGTATGTGATGTACATGTATGTGTAGAGAGATGTGTGTATGTGATGTACATGTAGAGAGATGTGCTCATTGATGAACATATGTGTGAACACCTTTGTAACGGGGCTTCTCTACATTCACACAAACCGTTTTTAAATACCTGCAGGCATCAACAGGGCGAGAACTCTCATTACAGTTTGTGTACAACTCGCTCTTTATACCTGTGTGTGTGTTGCTGTTGTTGTTGTTGTTGTACTCAGCCCGTCATTATCAATATTTGTGAAGTCTGTCTGTATGTATGTGTGTGTATATGTGTTGTTGTTGTTGTACTCAGCCCGTCATAATCAATATTTGTGAAGTCTGTAAGTGTATATGTGTGTTGTTGTTGTACTCAGCCCGTCATTATCAATATCTGTGAAGTCTGTATGTGTGTGTGTGTATGTGTGTGTGTTGTTGTCGTACTCAGCCCGTCATTATCAATATTTGTGAAGTCTTTATGTATATATATATATGTGTTGTTGTCGTACTCAGCCCCTCATAATCAATATTTGTGAAGTCTGTATATATATATATGTGTTGTTGTCGTACTCAGCCCCTCATAATCAATATTTGTGAAGTCCGTATATATATATATGTGTTGTTGTTGTACTTAGCCCGTCATAATCAATATTTGTGAAGTCTGTATGTGTATATATGTGTTGTTGTTGTACTCAGCCCGTCATTATCAATATCTGTGAAGTCAATATCTGTAAGCAAGCCGCCAGTGACACGTACACACGCCATGTGTGACCACCGATGTATGGATTAAACTTTCTCCAGAGCTGGAGGTGTGGGCAACAGCTGGGGTGGGTCCGGCCTGAGAGGTGAGTGGTTGGCTAGTGACAGCTTCACTCGGCCGCCTGCACTCGCACCAACAAGATGGCAACTTGCTGCCTCCTGCTCTTGTGCTTCCTTCTCTGCAATGTCGCTCCTGTTATTCTCGATGACAGCGTCAACGCCGGTGATGAGTCACTGGACCTCACCTTGGACAGCAGCAGCTTCCACCGGCGCCGCCCCCAGACCAGGCGTGGAGGGCAGATGAGGATTCAGGCCAAGCTTCCGACGAGGATGCAGGTGAGGAGGATACAGGTGCAGCGACAGAGGACGTCACAGGAGTGAGAGAAGTGGTCAGACAGGACGAGAAGCAGCTGCACATCGTACAGCTCCGCACTGACGTCAACAGGAGCCGCGTGTACGAGGGCGACTTCCATCATCCATTCCACATCCCAGACATCGCCGACGACGGTAAGCCGGTTGTCAGCTGGTCACTACACCCTTCATGTCGGCAACACGAGTTGCTTCCCTTAAATACATGTCGAGAGAGAGAAAGAGAGAGAGGATGTTGGAGTGATGACGAGTGATGACAGCTTAACTGTCGAGAGTAAGTTGACGAATGGATTGTGTCAGCGAGGTCCAACAGCGCATGTCATCATACACATGGCACAGTCGTGACAGCAGCACGTGACCTCTATGACGATGTGTCATGAAAACTGCAAGTTACACGCTGGTCACAGGGCCACGTCATCGTGTTACCTTTGTCGTGGCCCCGCCCTCAGTCTGCTCGCCCTGCATGTGTAATAGCAGCCAGTGACTAGCGCCACCTTGTGTCAATGACACTCGTGGTGTCAGTACGTGGCATGACAAGCTCCACCATGTGTCACGTGCACGTGTCACCTGTATTGACCATCTCTGACGGGTACATGAAGGCTTGCTCGGCCTCTAGTGCTGTAGGTCGTTGTTGTTTTGTTGTTGTTGTTGTTGTTGTGTTTGGAATTCTAACGTTATTTATTTTGATTCCAATCGTCCCCAATATTGAGATTTCTGCGTTACGAGTCGATCATCGATAGTATTTGTTTTATAATCTTTGTGTTCACAGTCTCTATGAGCGTGTTTACAGTCACAGTCTGTGTTCACAGTCTCTATGAGCTTGTTTATATAGTCTGTGTGTTCACAGTCTCTATGTGCGTGTTTACATAGTCAGTGTTCACAGTCTCTATGTGCTTGTTTACATAGTCAGTGTTCACAGTCTCTATGTGCTTGTTTACATAGTCTGTGTTCACAGTCTCTATGTGCTTGTTTACATAGTCAGTGTTCACAGTCTCTATGTGCTTGTTTACAGTCACAGTCTGTGTTCACAGTCTCTATGTGCTTGTTTATATAGTCTGTGTGTTCACAGTCTCTATGAGCTTGTTTACAGTCATAGTCTGTGTTCACAGTCCCTATGAGCTTGTTTACAGTCATAGTCAGTGTTCACAGTCCCTATGAGCTTGTTTACAGTCACAGTCTGTGTTTACAGTCTCTATGTGCTTGTTTACAGTCATAGTCAGTGTTCACAGTCTCTATGTGTTTACAGTCATAGTCTGTGTTTACAGTCTCTATGTGTTTACAGTCATAGTCTGTGTTTACAGTCTCTATGTGCTTACAGTCACAGTCTGTGTTTACAGTCTCTATGTGCTTGTTTACAGTCATAGTCAGTGTTCACAGTCTCTATGTGTTTACAGTCATAGTCTGTGTTTACAGTCTCTATGTGTTTACAGTCATAGTCTGTGTTTACAGTCTCTATGTGTTTACAGTCATAGTCTGTGTTTACAGTCTCTATGTGTTTATAGTCATAGTCAGTGTTCACAGTCTCTATGTGCTTGTTTATATAGTCTGTGTGTTCACAGTCTCTATGTGTTTACAGTCATAGTCAGTGTTCACAGTCTCTATGTGTTTACAGTCATAGTCTGTGTTTACAGTCTCTATGTGTTTACAGTCATAGTCAGTGTTCACAGTCTCTATGTGTTTACAGTCATAGTCTGTGTTTACAGTCTCTATGTGTTTACAGTCATAGTCTGTGTTTACAGTCTCTATGTGTTTACAGTCATAGTCTGTGTTTACAGTCTCTATGTGTTTACAGTCACAGTCTGTGTTTACAGTCTCTATGTGCGTGTTTACAGTCATAGTCTGTGTTCACAGTCTCTATGTGCTTGTTTATATAGTCTGTGTTCACAGTCTCTATGTGTTTACAGTCACAGTCTGTGTTTACAGTCTCTATGTGTTTACAGTCATAGTCTGTGTTCACAGTCTCTATGTGTTTACAGTCATAGTCAGTGTTCACAGTCTCTATGAGCGTGTTTACAGTCACAGTCTGTGTTTACAGCTTCTGTGCGTTCAGTTAGGTTACAGTCTCGGTCTGTGTGTATAGTTTGGATGTGTGAGCAGTCCTAGCATGTGTGTGTGTGTAAAGTTTGTCCGTGTGTCTGTGTGTTTACTAGTTCACTACACCTACCGACGTTTCCGCAAGATGAAGCTGGTGGAGCAAGGTCGGTACTGGATGGGAACCAACGACCCGCGCTCACAGACCGGCGAGTTTCCGGTGCGCGAGGTGCACGTGCGCAGCTTTTACCTGGATGTCTTCCCCGTCATCAATGCTTTCTACTGGTGAGACCGCAGCGCCCCCCACAGTGGCGGCAGCCCTCACACGCTATCACTAGTCGCATTCCAGTCGCTAGTAGCATGCTAGTCACATGCTAGTCACAGGCTAGTCACTAGTCACATGCTAGTCACATGCTAGTCACAGGCTAGTCACTAGTCACATGCTAGTCACAGGCTAGTCACTAGTCACATGCTAGTCACATGCTAGTCACAGGCTAGTCACAGGCTAGTCACAAGTCACATGCTGGTACCTAGTCGTATTCCAGTCTCTAGTGACTGTAGTCACATGCTAGTCACAGGCTAGTCACTAGTCACATGCTAGTCACATTCTAGTCATATTCTAGTCACTAGTCACATGCTGGTTACTAGTCGCATTTCAGTCGCTAGTAGCATGCTAGTCACATTCTAGTCACTAGTCACATGCTGGTTACTAGTCGCATTTCAGTCGCTAGTAGCATGCTAGTCACATTCTAGTCACTAGTCACATGCTGGTTACTAGTCGCATTCAAGTCTCTAGTGACTGTAGTCACATGCTAGTCACATGCTAGTCGCTAGTCACATGCTAGTCACATGCTAGTGGCAGTGAAGCTCAATTCACACCGCGCTTTTCCCTAAAAGTCAATAAGTCACAAAGGCAGTGAAAGTCTCGCATTTCCGCTGAGACACTTGTGAGTAGCTTTGTATAAAACCTTCTCTCTGACACAGAGGTCACAAGCTGTTCTAACAAACAAAAGTCTGCACCCGATATTTTTGCTTCTTGTAAACATGTCTGTCACATTGCAGTGTTGTTGTGCTCGTGACACCCGTACTTCACACCTTGAACACGGGCCTTAGCGCATGCGTGCACATGATCTTGTGTATGCGTGTGCGTATATATATATATATCCTTGTAGCATGTGTGCATGTAGAAAGAAATATATCGGTGCACTTTCAGGGCATTCCGCGCTAAGAAGAAGTTCGTCCGGAGTGAGGCGGAGGTGAAGGGGTGGAGCTGGGTGCAGGAATCCTTTGTGTCTAACGCCACCCGCGCCGCCTACAGCACAGAGGGACCCACGGGCTGGCTGGCCGTCAAGAAGGCTCGCTGGGACAGGGTGAGTGGCTGACTGGGACAGGGTGAGTGGCTGACTGGGACAGGGTGCGTGACTGGGATAGGGTGGGACAGGATGAGTGACTGACTGGGACAGGGTGAGTGGCTGAGACAGGGTGCGTGACTGGGATAGGGTGGGACATGATGAGTGGCTGACTGGGACAGGGTGAGTGACTGGGACAGGGTGGGACAGGGTGAGTGGCCGAGTGACTGGGATAGAGTGGGACAGGGTGAGTTGCTCAGACAGGGTGAGTGGCTGAGACAGAATGACTGGGACAGGGTGGGACAGTGGCTAGCTGGGACTGGGTGAGTGGAGAAGTATCATAGTGTGTGTCCGTGATGGCGGCACGGTGTCAGACCAAGAGCGAGGTGACAAGAGGTGACGTCACGACTCAACTGTGACTAGCACTTGACGGCAAATATCAGGATACAGTCAGTATGACATTAATGTTTTCAGTAAACAATAGGACACAATATGACAGCAACAGGTTTACAGCAAATAATTTGCTCACGGACTGGTGACAGGGCCTGCAAGTGGAGTGAATGTTGTGAAGATGTGACCAGGGCCGGCGTTAGGCTGTGTTGCGCCCTAGGCGAAAGAAAAAATTCTGCGCCCCCCCCCCCCCCACCTCACAAAAAGTGAACCATGTTATATCATTTGTTTTGCAATTTATTTAGTCCTGGTCATGAAATTGATGCTTAAAACCTCACTTTTCTTGTTTTTTGTTGTGCAAAACGAGTTATCAGTTCCTTCAGATTGAGTGCATTTGCCAAGTCATGCTCAATAGACATGGTGGTCAGCCCAGTCAGTCTCTCTTGCAACATTGTTGATCTCGTATAGTTTTTAATTAATTTTAATTTTGGGAAACTTCGTTCTGCACTGGCAACAGAAATTGGAAGGGTCAATAAAATTCTGAGAGACACTACAACATTCGGCACAATATCAAATAGCTTATGTTGGATTATGAATGTTAAGACTTCTTTGGGGTTCATGTTAGGCTTGGGAAGTCTTCTAGCCACAACCTGAAATTCAGAACAGAGTTCCTCCACGTCAGTGTCTTTGCTGTCTGTGTGCATTAGTGCCTTTTCCAAGACGTCGCAAGATAGTAGAATGTCCTTCCTTGGTTTTTCAGAAATGCTTTGGATATCATAAAGAAATCCAAATAATGCACTGTGCTCCTGATTCTGTTTAAATCTGTCTTCAATGGACGCAGTTCAAACAAGAAAGCTAGGCTGAAAATATCACCAGTAATTGATTGCGGCGGTCTGTCTCAGAACTCAACACGATTGTGATGTGCTAAAGACCTCAAGACTGTCACGGACCCGTTTGTGCAATGAACAGCTTTTGCAAAAAGTGACACCACGCTATCGCAACCACGTATGCATCCACACAATCAAAATAAGCACTATAAGAAATAAGGAAATGAAATTAATGTAAAGAAAGACATAAAATCGTGTTAATAAAATATATACAGCTATGTCACAGTGTATAAAATTCATGCGCGAACTTATCTGTACAAACTCTCATGAGTGGCTGTAGGACAGTAGCACTGTTCAGTCTTGCACGGCTAAATGCAGTTCACAACCTTTACTGACTCAGCTGTGGAGGATGATAGCTCCAAGCACCGCCGAACAGACGATTACAAAGTCAATTCAAACAGCAGCACGAGATGTCTGCAGCGCTCAGAAAAGGTTTTCACATCGTCCTGTGGGTTTTAAGTTCAAAGTTACAACCTCTTCCCCAGTCTCTGGGCTGTCCAGCCCTGGTTAATGTGATCTGACTTTCTTTTACAGTGGTAGAGATTTATCTCTACCCTTCTCCACCACCCACTTAGGTCCTTTCAATCTCACGACTGCTCTCATCTCTCTTCTTGAACACTCTCACGGACAACCTATAAAACAAGCACAAGTAACATGCGCACATAGAGACACCTTTGTCCAGTCTTCTAGTCTGATCCGACTGGTCATGTAACTGTGACAGATTTATCGCTACCTGTGGGCCTGTCCACTATAGCACACTCCATCGGCAAGTGCTTTACAATGGTTCTCTTCTTTCTCTCATTACAGAGATGAACTAAACAAGTAAAACCGAACTGTCATACATGTTATGCTGGCTTAAAAATAGTAAAAGTGGTTTTCTACAAGATATTAACCAGAAAAAATTACGCCCAACGATGAGGCATTAGACCCCACAGGAAGTGTCAAAGAATGGCTTACTAAAATTAAATCTTTTTCGAGAATTTGCTGCAGATTTGAAATTAATAACTTATAAGTAAGAACTACTTTTTTTCAGAAAGGTACGTCTGTTTTTTCAATTGCAGGCGTGCATCAAAACACACATGGATGCTTGCAGCCTCCCAAATCAGACGTACACTTATGAGTAGGGATTTCAAACACTAAAAAAAATCGTGTAAAAGGTTTATGGAGTCGTGGTACTACAACTGATGGAGACAAGAAATGTGTAGCACCTTGCTCTGGTCTTATTTTGCTGTGTGGTCTAAAACTCAAGCTATCACAGCTTCCAGCATCAGACCACCCTGATAGCAGCTACTTTGTTCCCCATCCAAGTCACACCACAGTCACACCTCAACAGGTGGGCGGGGGAGCAAGGTCTGTCAAGAGAGAGTCTTCTGGACGCTAACAATGCAAAGTTGTAAATCATTGGTGTCAGCTCCCCAAACACAGCCCAGTGATCAACACTGCTGGTGTCCAGCATAGGGTTAGGTGAAAACAAGAGAAGTATATAGACTGTAGGTCTTAGTACGCATTATCTCTTAAATAACCAATTTCAAATATTCTGTCATATGGAGCATAACAACAAGCTAGCCATTCAAACTGTAGAAAACGAATGCACTCTTAGATAATAAAAATAAACATTACAATTTGACAACTAAATTAAACGTAATACCAAACGAAAAGAAATTAAATAATTAATAAGAAAGATTAAATATTCACGACCATGAGTCACACAGTAAGTACAAGACTATAGGTCATCAGTGTCAGTAAATAGATATGATATAAACTTCAAATGGCTCTACCTTGATGTTTGTCTGCGAAAGACTTTAATACTCTTATTAACTAAGAACGCGTTCGTGACATTAGGTAAGTTCCTTCGGGTTAAAAGTTCGTAAGTGTAAACAATATTGAGCATAAAACAGTTGTCATAACCACAGAGAAACTCGCGTAGCAAACACAAGTCCGTGTTGTTGTCACTGAATGTAGCTGCAGTGTTTTCCAATGCATAAGTGTGGAACCTCTTCAATAGTAAGATAGAGAAAGAAAGGTGGAGCTTGGTAATAGTGGAATGCGGTCCACTTCCACCGTAGGGTCTGCACTGACCAGGCCCCATCCACCAACCCGCCCCTCGTGCTGTCTATTCTCCGCCCTCTTCTTCCCCGCTGGTTAGCTGGTCACTTCAAGTGCGCCCTGTAATAATGGGTTTTCCTATACTACATCACTACATGAACTGAGAAACTCGGTGGTGAAGTCAACCTACAAGCCGAGGAAAAGGTGCCTTCCACCAACGCCGCCCCTCTCAACTCCCTTCCCCGCCCCTCTGCCGCCCTCTACTTGCCTGCCGGTTAGCTGTGGTCACTGCAGGTGCGCCCTGGGATAATGCGATAGTGGGGTTTTCCTGTCATACATGTACTGAGAAACTAGCGTGGTGGTCAGTCTACAAGCAGAGGAAAAGTGTCCTCCTAATATCATTTTGTGAAAATGACATTTTCACCTAAAATTATTCATTAAAAAAAAAACAGCAGGCCATTTTTTCCGCCCCCCTCGGTCGCTGCGCCCTAGGCGATTGCCTAGTTCGCCTAATAGGTAGAACCGGGCCTGGATGTGACAGCACCACGTGGACAGCCGAGCCGCACGTGCTGAGGGAGTTTCGGTGAAAGTATGAGTGTCAGCCTTTCTCACAGCTTACTGTCTTGTTTAGTTTACTGTTTACACCATGCTTGTTTGACTGTCTACTAATGGACGTGGTCTTGTAGCCGGAAGGTCCTGACAGTGACCTGGAGGACAGGTGGACTCACCCTGTGGTTCACCTGAGCTGGCACGACGCCAAGCGCTACTGTGAGTTTCACGGCAAACGCCTGCCCTCCGAGCAAGAGTGGGAGTTCGCTGCCAGGTCTGGCCTCGTAGGTGAGTAGATAGATGCTTCATTACTGTAACTAACCTGCTAGGTCACTCACAGGTATGGACAGGTATTGACATTGTCACTATACCTGTATAGTATACCTGGTCACTCACAGGTATGGACAGGTATTGACATTGTCACTATACCTGTATAGTATACCTGGTCACTCACAGGTATGGACAGGTATTGACATTATCACTATACCTGTATAGTATACCTGGTCACTCACAGGTACAGGCCTATCGCCATAGCTGGGTGCTTGATGTTGACAGTTACCCACTAGGTCCGATCTGGTGCAAGTATATTGTTGAAGACCAGAAGTACATTGGTGTAGACAGGAAGTACATTGATGTATGCATGAAGCAGTACATTGATTACATTGACAGTACATATACACCGGAAGTATACTGATGAAGACCGGAAGTACATTGGTGTAGACAAGAACAAGCTTGTAGCTCGCCGCCATACCTGGATGATGAGCTGGATGGAGAGACCGCTGCACGCTGTGCACATCCGGCAAAGGTAGGCAGGGAAACAAACTGGTTAGATGTTGGCACGTGCTGGTCACAGCCAGGTCACGCAGGTCAACTACAGGTGAGATCGCGTGTGACAAAGGATTGCTACTCACAGTCGTGTCTAAGTCGATACAAGCGGTTGGCACAGGACATCCACACAAAGATGGCTGCTGGTCAACCAGCCAGAGGAAAGGTAGATTTTGTGCCTCCTGTGGTCACGACTGTGACAAGATGTGACGGTCACTGTCGTGCTTCACACCACTTCACATGAGCCCCGCTAAGCATTGTGTGTCCTCTCACTGCGCCCTCTCTCGTCTTGTCTGGCGGGCCACTCACATCCAGCCAGGCCTGAGTTCGGTGTCGGCGGACTCTGGTGTCTGCTTCCGGCGCGTGGTCATGATGTTCGTCTGTGTGTAGACTGCTAGCAGTCGTGATGTCAACTTGTTCACACAACTTTCTTTGCCTTTTTCGTTGTAGCCGAAGAGTATCCATGGGGAGATAACTGGGAGCGTATGCGGGCCAACACCTGGCAGGTGATTCTACTCACTGTCTAAAGTAACGGAAAGTAATTTAGAACAACAATCCATAAACAAACATGAAACGTGTCTGACATGAGAGACGAAAGTATGCAATGGTTCATAAATTAAACTGACAAAGGACGTAATGACGTAGTGACGTAGTGAAGTCATATTTCATGTGTGAGAGAAGGTGTCTGTGGGCACTCACCTCCCCTGACTGTACGCGTGCAGGGTAAGTGGCCCACTGGCAACAATGAAGCAGACGGCTACAAAGGGACATCACCAGCAGACGCCTACCGGCCACAGAACATGTACGGTGAGTGGTGAGTATAAGGTGAGGGTAACGTAGTGTAATGACTTGCTGTACTAACATGTACGGTGAGTGGTGAGTATAAGGTAAGGGTAACGTAGTGTAATGACTTGCTGTACTAACATGTACGGTGAGTGGTGAGTAGAGGGTGAGGGTAATGTAGTGTAGTGACTTGCTGTACTAACATGTACAGTGAGAAGTTAGTAGAGAGTGAGGGAAATGTAGTGTAATCCTTCTATACTAACATGTACGGTGAGTGTGTGAGTAGAGAGTGAGGGTAATGTAGTGTAATGACTTGCTGTACTAACATTACAATGAGAAGAGAGTAGAGAGAGTGAGGTAATGTAGTGTAATCCTTCTGTACTAACATGTACGGTGAGTGGTGAGTAGAGAGTGAGGGTAATGTAGTGTAATGACTTGCTGTACTAACATTACAATGAGAAGAGAGTAGAGAGAGTGAGGGTAATGTAATGTAATCCTTTCTGTACTAACATGTACGGTAGTAGAGAGGGAAGGTAATGTAATGACTTGCAGTACTAACATACACGGTGAGTAGAGAGTAGAGAGCGAGGGTAATGTAGTGTAATGACTTGCTGTACTAACATGTACGGTGAGTGGTGAGTATAAGGTGAAGGTAACGTAGTGTAATGACTTGCTGTACTAACATGTACGGTGAGTGGTGAGTATAAGGTAAGGGTAACGTAGTGTAATGACTTGCTGTACTAACATGTACGGTGAGTGGTGAGTAGAGGGTGAGGGTAACGTAGTGTAATGACTTGCTGTACTAACATGTACGGTGAGTGGTGAGTATAAGGTAAGGGTAACGTAGTGTAATGACTTGCTGTACTAACATGTACGGTGAGTGGTGAGTAGAGGGTGAGGGTAATGTAGTGTAGTGACTTGCTGTACTAACATGTACAGTGAGAAGTTAGTAGAGAGTGAGGGAAATGTAGTGTAATCCTTCTATACTAACATGTACGGTGAGTGGTGAGTAGAGAGTGAGGGTAATGTAGTGTAATGACTTGCTGTACTAACATTACAATGAGAAGAGAGTAGAGAGAGTGAGGGTAATGTAGTGTAATCCTTCTGTACTAACATGTACGGTGAGTGGTGAGTAGAGAGTGAGGGTAATGTAGTGTAATGACTTGCTGTACTAACATTACAATGAGAAGAGAGTAGAGAGAGTGAGGGTAATGTAGTGTAATCCTTCTGTACTAACATGTACGGTGAGTGGTGAGTAGAGAGTGAGGGTAATGTAGTGTAATGACTTGCTGTACTAACATTACAATGAGAAGAGAGTAGAGAGAGTGAGGGTAATGTAGTGTAATCCTTCTGTACTAACATGTACGGTGAGTGGTGAGTAGAGAGTGAGGGTAATGTAGTGTAATGACTTGCTGTACTAACATTACAATGAGAAGAGAGTAGAGAGAGTGAGGGTAATGTAATGTAATCCTTTCTGTACTAACATGTACGGTAGTAGAGAGGGAAGGTAATGTAATGACTTGCAGTACTAACATACACGGTGAGTAGAGAGTAGAGAGCGAGGGTAATGTAGTGTAATGACTTGCTGTACTAACATTTACGATGAGTGGTGAGTAGAGAGCGAGGGTAATGTAGTGTAATGACTTGCTGTACTAACATGTACGATGAGTAGAGAGCGAGGGTAATGTAGTGTAATGACTTGCTGTACTAACATGTACGATGAGTGGTGAGTAGAGAGCGAGGGTAATGTAGTGTAATGACTTGCTGTACTAACATGTACGATGAGTGGTGAGTAGAGAGAGAGGGTAATGTAGTGTAATGACTTGCTGTCAGGACGTAGCAAAAGTGATTGACACTTGTGATGAGAACGTTTTACGTCCTGGGAGATGATTTTTACATTATATTGTGATGACAGGTGCTTACCTGCTGCTACGTTATGTCATGTTACAATGTCATGACACGGTTTATGACCTTTTTATTATCATGTGGATATGTCAGTAGGTGATGACAGGGCTTATGGCATGTAGGGATGTCATGACAGGATCTATTATCACAATGCTTTCCACGTCTCGTCAAGTTATATTGAGTTATCATTGATATTATCATAAGTATCATAAGGCGGTATGACATGATGTGCTTGGCTGTTTGATGACATGTCACGGTGATGTCATGGCAGGCTTTTACGACATGGTGGGTAACGTGTGGGAGTGGTGTCAGTCTCGCTACTACGAGCGCCTGGTCAGTCGAGACCTTCAGGTGCACATGCACGTGCTGAGGGGCGGCTCCTACGTCGACAGCGTCGACGGTGACGTCAACCTTCCTGTCCGCAACGGTCAAAGGTCAGCACTGAGGTCAGCTGTCTGATTGATGTCAGCTGCTGTAGGGAGTCTGTTTCTTATAGCTGGTCTTTAATACAAATCTAACACTAGACTCCAACTGATTGTTGTCCCCCCTTTCCACACCAGGTGGCCGGACATTTGGCAGTGTGAGTGGCTCTGCTAGCACATAGGTGTTTAGACAGACTTGCTAACGTTCTTGCAGCTGACTTCAGGACAGACTGATGCCTAGAATAGGTGGAGGGGAGGACAGCTGCATGTTTCCCAGACTTCTGGACAGACACCACGCTACTGTCGACAATGGGTTGTGGCAGAGACAAAGACTGAACATAAACACGAGTAACAGCAATTGAAACACGAAAGCCGCTAGACACAAAGTACATGTTGTGGTCATGCTTGTGTGTGCAGGATGGGGCAGACTCCGGACTACACGGCGGGCAATGTTGGCTTCCGGTGTGCGCGCAGTGCGCCGGATATAGAGGTGGTGCGCAGAAACAAGCCACCGGCAGCCAACGTGGAAAAGAGTAAGATCCCCAAAATCTACCGCAAACCCAAGGCCACCCACACACAGAGCAAACAACAGAAGGACGAGTTGTGAGGCTGGCTGACCCCGGTGACATCAGCTGTCACTCGCTCTGTGCCATTCATCAGTTGTCAGTTGTCTTCTTTTAGTTTTACTTTGTGTGTGCGCGGCGTCTACTCGGAGTTTAGGGAAGAGCCAAGTAGTGTATGAAAGCCTTTACTGTCACTGGTGTGTGAAAGCCTTTACTGTCACTGGTGTATGAAAGCCTTTACTGTCACTGGTGTGTGAAAGCCTTTACTGTCACTGGTGTGTGAAAGCCTTTACTGTCACTAGTCATTGAAAGCCTTTACTGTCACTGGCGTGTGAAAGCCTTTACTGTCACTAGTCATTGAAAGCCTTTACTGTCACTGGCGTGTGAAAGCCTTTACTGTCACTGGTCATTGAAAGCCTTTACTGTCACTGGTGTATGAAAGCCTGTACTGTCACTGGTGTGTGAAAGCCTTTACTGTCACTGGTGTGTGAAAGCCTTTACTGTCACTGGTGTGTGAAAGCCTTTACTGTCACTGGTGTGTGAAAGCCTTTACTGTCACTGGCGTGTGAAAGCCTTTACTGTCACTAGTCATTGAAAGCCTTTACTGTCACTGGCGTGTGAAAGCCTTTACTGTCACTGGTCATTGAAAGCCTTTACTGTCACTGGTGTATGAAAGCCTGTACTGTCACTGGTGTATAAAAGCCTTTACTGTCACTGGTGTATGAAAGCCTTTACTGCAGGGGTCTCAAACTCATATTAACATGTGGGCCGCAGTGGAAAGTAACAGCCAGTCAGCGGGCCGCACCACGAAAAGAAAATGTTTTTTTCATTAAATTTTACGAACACTACTGTCACTGCAGTTAAATGCTAAAATAAAGTTTTTATAATTATTAATTACATTTAGTGTAGTTTATTACATGCACAGGCAGTTTAGTTTATTAAAATAAGTTGACGTTGTCTCTGTCACTAATAACGGGGGTAATTTTCACTGCGGGAGTTAATCACCAAGCACAACATACATATACACCGCGGACGTGGCCGAGGGCCGCACAAAAATGTTTCGCGGGCCGATTCGGCCCGCGGGCCGCGTGTTTGAGACCCCTGCTTTACTGTCACTGGTGTGTGAAAGCCTTTACTGTCACTGGTGTGTGAAAGCCTGTACTGTCACTGGTGTATGAAAGCCTTTACTGTCACTGGTGTGTGAAAGCCTTTACTGTCACTGGCGTGTGAAAGCCTTTACTGTCACTGGTGTGTGAAAGCCTGTACTGTCACTGGTGTATGAAAGCCTTTACTGTCACTGGTGTGTGAAAGCCTTTACTGTCACTGGCGTGTGAAAGCCTTTACTGTCACTGGTGTGTGAAAGCCTGTACTGTCACTGGTGTATGAAAGCCTTTACTGTCACTGGCGTGTGAAAGCCTTTACTGTCACTGGCGTGTGAAAGCCTTTACTGTCACTGGTGTATGAAAGCCTTTACTGTCACTGGCGTGTGAAAGCCTTTACTGTCACTGGTGTGTGAAAGCTTTTACTGTCACTGGTGTATGAAAGCCTTTACTGTCACTGGTGTATGAAAGCCTTTACTGTCACTGGCGTGTGAAAGCCTTTACTGTCACTGGCGTGTGAAAGCCTTTACTGTCACTGGTGTATGAAAGCCTTTACTGTCACTGGCGTGTGAAAGCCTTTACTGTCACTGGTGTGTGAAAGCCTGTACTGTCACTGGTGTGTGAAAGCTTTTACTGTCACTGGTGTATGAAAGCCTTTACTGTCACTGGTGTATGAAAGCCTTTACTGTCACTGGCATGTGAAAGCCTTTACTGTCACTGGCGTGTGAAAGCCTTTACTGTCACTGGCGTATGAAAGCCTTTACTGTCACTTGTGTATGAAAGCCGTTACTGTCGCTGTTGTATGAAAGCCGTTTTTAACCAAAACACATGACTTGATTACTTTACCTCTCATGGGCAGCAGAGAGTGTTGTCAGCATGAGCCTCAACCATGGTACTTATTAGCCAAATTAGGTCTAGATATATTTTGATATAATCTGATGAATTTTTACTTATCAGCATTGTTCCATATATATTTTGATATGATCTGATGATCTCTTACTGAGTAGGGTATGCCAGACATATTCTAATCTCACAGAATCAATTCACGATTTTTCAAATATGCTGTTAATATGAGGGCTATTATTATCTGTTGCCTTTGTCTGTTAACATGATGACTGTTAGTATCTGTTGCTTTTTTTATTGACATCAGCTGTTTATGTAGAGGTAACCTACTTTGAATGTTAAATTAATGTCAAAGTTAATGTACAAAACAAGTATCAAATTTTATGTACTAGACAAATGTTAAAGCTCATGTACAAAACAAGTGTCAAAGCTCATGTAGTAAACAATTACTTATAAAATCAAGGTTGGCAACTTGTGAGTGTACTAGTGTGGTCTTATGGAACATATCAGCATTACAACAGACCTTCGAGTGGCTTCAACAAGAAGCTGTCAGGGCAATGTTTTTTCAGCATGTCATATCATATCATGTCAGGTTTCTCTAAACCTTACAGGTAGTTTGACTGAACAAAGTCAGTGGATCTTCATGTTAGGTCAGTATAATTTCGCTGCCACTGGACTTGTAGGACTCAACATAATCAGTTGGCCTGCATATGGTCAGAGGAAAGACTAAACACAGCTGGTGTGTCTAGGATGACATGGACAAACCTGACAGCATAGCCTCAAAAGCTTTTACACACTCATCTCATTCCACGCAAATACCGGCTGCCCTACAACTTCCAGGCCGATACCCGACTTCCAAAAGATTTAAACGTCCTCAGAAATAGCGGCACAAGTGAGATGGTAACAAATCAGGAGGGGCGGTTTTTCAAAGGGTAGACTATATACCCGAATTAGCAATATACAGCAAATCACTGTTTACACTTTGTAATAGGGGTGGAAACAACTTCCTAAACATTTGTTGTAATTTTGTTAAACAGGATATCACCAGAAGCAGAAGGCGATGGCGTCATCACACCACTTACCTGCCCATTCCTTGATAAGGCTAGGTAGGTGTCACATGGGAGAGCACTCTTGACAGACGTCTCTGTGTGCCAGGCACAGTTCTATCCCTTTGTTCGTAAACTACGCAGTTTCGCACCGCTGAATAGTTGTACAACAGGACTGGGGAACCTTTCTTCATTCGAGGACCATTTTAATATTTATAACATCATTGGTAGAGCATACAAAATTATCTGCATAAAGATGAGGTGGTAGTATTTGGTGAAGCTGTAGTTTCTCTACAATGTTTCTCTACAATGTGCACAACCCAGCCTGCCTGGCTGTCCTCTGTCACCACAATCCGCCCTTTCATGATTAGGTGAGCAAAAAATGTGCTCTGATCTTATGAAAAGCACAGAGAAAAAATTGTTCGGAGAATGTTAGAAATATGTTTATAATTAGAAAGGTCCTAGAGGAGACAGGGTATAATTATAGTAACCTAACATTTTGTTTTAATGCACAATTTTCTATTTGTGGTTGAGCAGTGAAAGTACAGCAACAACACCACCAACACAAAATGACTATATAGTACACGTACACACATCCTGATGGAGGAGTTCATGGCATTTACAAAATGTCTATATACACGTGCTACACACGCAGACATGCATGTGCATGCACAAATAAATTCATGTCCAAACATCCAATTCATGTCATGTGTATTGTATTCGTGTTCAAATATGTAATAACGGTTTCTGTGTTTTGCATCATCATTGCTGTCGTCGTTGACGACGTCGTCATTATCATTATTTGATTTAAAGGAGGACAGCTATGGTGGTTCTGTTCATTACTTTGTGATAATTTGTCTTCTTCTCACCCTGAATGTTTCTGTCGGTAACCCTCTGAGTTTAATGGGCGTAAGAGGGGTGAGACGAAAGAACTGACCTACTTGTTGACTGGGTACTTGACCCCGATCTATTATTGATGAGTGCACGTTATACCGACAGGTCGGGTGTTAGTCACGGGTGGTTGAGCTAGGATGTAGTTGACTGAGTTGAGGTCAACTGTGATGGTGGCACCAGATGGCGCGTGACGGTGTGTGTGTGGAGGGGCGAGGGGGGCTGGGCACAGATAATGTAGAGGACCATGAAGAGAGTGAGATGTCTGAAAGTTAGATCGAGGTTTCTTCACAAAAATATTTATCGCTTAGTTTTGAGCCGAACTGCCGAAGAATGGGGGTAGGGTATGACATCATAAAAATCAGACGTTATTCGCTAAGAATACAAGAAAAGAAAACATTCACGCCAACATTTATACATATATGTGTATAAAGATATTTGATAGAATGTGAAGAAGACAGTCGTCGTCTACTGACGATACCTATCTGTCATTTGGCTGTGAAGGTAACGAGATTTTGCACGTGTTGAGAGCATATGTGCCTAACATGGCGGCTCCTGTGCATGCACCCAGTTGATTAGCAGACAAGGTACTGGATGCACATTGGTTCTTGAAGAAAGAGAAACAAACTGACGGAAATTTTGCTTATTCGTCTGATCATTATCCTGAGGGTTAAAATTCCTGTGGCTTTTCCATGGACTATGGAAAGGGAGGGAAATAGTCTTGTGTACAGGGTTACAGGAGTAGTCATGGACAACACTGGCACAATGTGAGGGACTGCAGTCTGCTATGGAATATGTCAACTCAGTGAAATGTTTTTGAGCACTATGATGTTAAAAGGGTCAAGTCAGTGTTTCTAAAACCCAAATTTTTCTCCTCTTGTCAAAAGCCACAATATTCCTCCAACTTTATTCCCCTTCCCCCCCCCCCCCAACATTAAAAACTGAACACTTCTGGATCCTTCCTTCTAACGGCGCCTTTAAAACCCTCGCCATAAAGATGGTGGACATGCGAGTCAACTATGACCCCGAGTGTCCACATAAAGAATGTCAATAGTCACGTGACCACGTGATGTGTACGTCGCCATAGAGTATGGACGTTGTCACCTTAAACACTCAATTCACGGACTCACTTGTTTTATTTCTCTCTTCTACAATTTCGTTTTTCTCAGCAAAACAAAGCAGACATTTTTTTTTACTATTGTCTATATTTTATTTTCATCACTCGATCCTTATTTCACTTTAATTGTCACTAAAGAGTAGTAACAGAAACATGTCCGCTGATTGAAAAGCCGCTTACGTCACAACGGACACATAACGTCAACATAACGTCCCTTAATTACGTCTTAGAGAAGGACAATATGGTGCCACACGCTTCTAGTGCTCACGTGAGGAAGACGTGGTCTGGCCAGACTAGTCGGCAGTGCCTGTGATGTCCACCCCGCCTATTGTCCGGGTAGTCATTGCAGACCACTGGCGGCTAGCAGTCCGCACCGCGTGTACTCCTACCTTCCCGCGGGTACTCCTACCTTCCATCGTGTACTCCCACCTTCCCTCGTGTACTCCTACCTTTCATCGTGTACTCCTACCTTCCCGCGGGTACTCCTACCTTCCATCGTGTACTCCCACCTTCCCTCGTGTACTCCTACCTTCCCGCGGATACTCCTACCTTCCATCGTGTACTCCTACCTTCCCGCGGATACTCCTACCTTCCATCGTGTACTTCCACCTTCCCGCGGGTACTCCTACCTTCCCTCACACGGACGATACCACTCGCTTCACGCAGGGAAGCTATCGGCGAGAGTGGCTTCCCTTGGCAACTCTTCTCCTCGTCAAACTACATTTAGCACGTCGAAGCATGGCCCTCCAGAAAGAAGACCCAAACAACCCTATTGTTTTCTTCGATATCGCCATTGGAAACACAGTAAGTAACAGCTAATATTTTCAAGTGGGTAAGCATCTTTTGTAAGTTCTTGAAGTTGTTTGATGATATTAATTTTGTTTGCTTTTCTTTGACTAGGCCTTCAGCAACTAAGTAGAGGTTTATAAACCGTAAAATTACCATTAGAATTAATGAACTACTGAATTTATCTGAAGTATTTGTATTATACTACAGTATTAAGTCTTCGGAGTAAAGAATTGTGAAATCTTGAGTTACCTGCCACTAAGTGATACATTTTCATGCTATTCCTATGATGTCTTTTCCTAGGAGGTTGGGAGGATTAAGTTTGAACTATTTGCAAATGATGTACCCAAAACAGCAGAAAATTTCAGGTGAGTAACTACATTGTAATTATGACTGGATTAAGTGGCCATGAATAAATTCAACCATTAACTGGTTTGACCAACTATTTGAGTTGTAGAAAAAAGCTCAGATTTCTTTGTCTATAGTTTTGTAGCCGGACTAAAGGCTAAAACCACGCGGTCCCTACCTTAGCGCCAAATCAGCCCGTTCCTCTTTGGTGTTCCAAGGAAGAGGACGGAAGTTCCCAAGTAGAATTTTTCACTAAAAATTCCAGCTCTCGTTTGTCGGGTGCGTTGTCTATAATCTTTACCTCGTGTTGTGTGTGTGTTCCTATCCACTATACACCTGCACTCACCGACCTCGGAGTCCACAAAAGACCCTGCTTTACTTGCTCAGACTAAAGTCTCTTTTCTTCGTGCATCAATTCCACGGACTTTCCCATGTGTTCTCTCTGCTGCTGTGTCACGACTACACGGATGACACAAATCTCTCTCACGCATGTGACACACTCGCGTTCATTCACACTGACTTGTTCACACAGGTAAATTGGTTCAAAGACATATTTATTTACATAATGTACACATACAACTACTGGATCTATTCTAACCTACCTACCAATTAAAACCTAGCATCTAACTCCCTTGGGTGGGGAAAGAGGCTGAGTGATGCGAGCTGCTCTACCAGCGGACCAAAATGCCTTGCGGCAAAATGGTACTTCTTGCTTGCTCAGTCCCAAAGTTCCTGCTTCCCATAAACTGATGCAAGCTCGCATCACGCGCTGACGAAGCATGAGGTGGAAGGAACAAGCACTGTCAGCAGTACATGCTGCCCTGAACAAAGGCTCCCACTACACTTTTTTTTTTTAATCACGAGTGAGTTTTGGAGTAACTGCTAATGCATTACAGAAAGAATCTCATTGAGTGCAATTCTTGTTCAGCACTGGAGAAGTGATTAGTGCATCAGCATGAGCAACTCAGCTGGGACATAGTTGACACCAGGTGGTATTCCTACCTTCAGATTGCATACTGCTCTTTCAGCTTCTTCCCATAGGACTGTTAGTTCTGCAGGTTCACAGATTCTAGTTTGGTCTCTTTGAAGGATGTTAAAGGCCAAACTATCACTGTCTAGCAGGAAAGAATGATTTGATCCAGCAGGAGGACATGAGGGTACTTGTCTGATCAGGTAGAAGCAAGTTAAGAATACTTAATAAGGTTGCCAGCAATGAGTGTGCTCCTCACTTTCCACACTTGGGTTGGACTATTCTTTCCCTCCACAAGCTAAACGGTTTTGATCTTTAATGTCTTGTCTTCAGCTTATTGCAGCCTTCATGAGTACAACAGTACTTTCTGTTAGAAGCTGACCATAGCTGTCTTTGAATGCTAAGGTCTTGTGATGATCAGTTTTGATAGGGGTCCTTAGTAGATGGTCAGCCTACTGTATCCCCATGCCATTCCCTCCTCTATCATCTAGCAGTCCGGTGGCGCAACGGTTAGCGCCTGTCACCAATACAGTGAAGGTTGGCTACCCGGAGTTCATTTCTTGTCTCGGGCATGCTGTTCTTTCTGCACGTGGCATCTATTTACAGGTCTGGCTGCCTTGCCGTAATATAGCCTCAGTTGCTGGCACGGCGTAAAACACCAATCCCCCCCTCCCTCTATCATCTGGCACAGCCACTCAATCCAGTTCTCCCTAGCTGCCTTCATCCCTTTCCTGGTGTCATAATTCACTGTTTTGTGTTAGGAAACTGCTTTTGGGTTTGCTTTTCCTCTTTTTCTTCGTTTTACTGTCACATCTTTTTCACATCAGCTTATTCTCACTTGCAGATGACGAGTTTGCTTCTTATAGCTGGACTAATCAGTTTTACATGGTTAAACACTGTGACTGGACCATGCAGCACTAAGAGATTCTATAACTAGTCAGCCCTTTGTCTTTTTCCAGGAGAGAGGATGGAAGTTCCTATGGAAAATTTCCACAAAAATTCTGGCTCTCACTTTTTAATATGCCATTTAATTCTGGCTCTCACTCATTGAATATACCATTCAATCAAAAAGTCAAATGCCTCACACTGCTCTCTTCCTCATTGAATACCACCCACACTTAGTCAACCTTGGAGTCCAGACTTAGTAGTATTCTAAAAG
Organism: Pomacea canaliculata; assembly: GCF_003073045.1. Classification (NCBI taxonomy): domain Eukaryota; kingdom Metazoa; phylum Mollusca; class Gastropoda; order Architaenioglossa; family Ampullariidae; genus Pomacea; species Pomacea canaliculata. The sequence goes on along the minus strand of NC_037591.1, from coordinate 168,045 downwards.
TGTGCTTTCTGTGGTGTGTCATTCAGTCCTGAATCAGTTAACTAATCCATCTCATCTACATAATTCACAACTGTCTTGTTCTAGATTTGAATGTACACTGAGCATCACAAAATTTATTTGCTAAAAAATGTAGTGTGTATTTCATTCAGGTAAACTGGGTCAAATGTATGATATCATGCATCATGAACACAGAGATATGTAAATTTTAAAGTCTGTTTATAGAAAAAGAGTCACTTAATAAACCTAAAACAATACTTTTATGCTAGACTTTATCATACCTTACCTAGCATTAGTCTAAATCTCCTATCTTCAACATAAAACTTAAATACAAACATCATAAACCTTTCAGTCAACTTTGCAACTTCGTATATCGAACAGTTTTAAGAGGGATAGGGGACTATTATTGAGTGTGACAATAGAGCTTCTATCCTACAGAACCACAAGTCTTCACATCAACACTCTTTTTAAATCCTTTTCTCTCACCCATGGGAATTAAATGCAAATGTGGAGTAGTATCTGACTATGGGTATGATGCTATGTGCCAAAACACGCTTGGGTGGCGAAGTTCCAAGTATCTTTGATCTATTTACTTTGCATCTATCATAAAACAAATCACAAAAAGAAGAGTAATTTAGTTGTTGTTGTTGTTGGATGTTCAGAACGCAATAACAAAGATATGTAATGTGTTGGAAAGTGAGGGAAATACTCTCAATCACAGCAGCCGAGTCAGTTTGGAGTATCTAGTATTATGCTGATGACTTATTACTCGCTGTGAGTTCTGTTTCTAATTTACACATTTTGACAAATTTGTTTTTAGACAGTTTTGCACAGGAGAATGTCGGAGGGATGGTTTACCAGTTGGTTTTAAAGGATCAACATTTCACAGGTGAGACAAGCTTTAAAAGACTAGTGGCATGCATCATTATTTTTTAAACCATTGCAAAGTGCTACTTCCTTGAACCTGGGTGATCGCCTGCACTTGTGGTCTGGAGGCCTGCAAACATCACCATGCTCTGAGATCAAAATTGGAGGGATTGGGGGAGCGGGGAGTCAATATTGTCTTTTGATTTGCATATCCAAAATATGGTATGCAAGGCAAATCAAATGATTGGACTAATTATTTGTTAAGATTGTACAAGGTACTTGTGAATCCTTAGATTTGATGTTCATTTTATAAAGGAATGCATACAAAGAGGTGCTACTAAATTGCTAGTAGAATGTAGGAAATGTCTTAGTCTGATAAAATGAAATATTTAAAGCTTCATTCTATATGGAAGGAAAATCAGGGGAGACCAATATTTAAGATATTTCATGGATGCAACAACATTGATGTGTGCATTTTTCTCATCAACACATCATTACTAGAAGAAAAAGTTTTTATCAAACATTCTACTACTAAATCTAAATTTTATTAGCCATAAAGAGTTGCTGCTGATTGGAACTTGCTTCCAGCTAACATTAAATGTGCACCAAATTTGAATAGCTTCAAGAACTCTTTAGGCTTCATTCTGAAATATTTACTAATCCATCTCATCTACATAATTCACAACTGTCGTTTTAAATGCAAAATTTATATAGTGCGTACTCATACACTCGTAAGGAGCATGTTTTTGGCACTTAAGAACAAGAATTAGGCATGGGCAATATATTAGGGACAGAAGATCAATCAGCACATTAACGACAGAAAGATAAACAGCAAAATTGATGACAAATTCAAAAAACATAAAGAGAATCCAATTAACAAGGACTGAGAGCATCATTATTTTGCAAAAGGAAGACAAGCAGGGAAATAGCAGTAAGTGGGAAAGGGAGTTGGGGGAAGGGTATGAAAAAGGGCTAGCATTGTGTGGACTGTAATGCTTACAGAGGAGGTGCATTTTCAGTACAGGTTTAAAGGATTCAATAGTGGGTCTATCTATCTATTCCTCTTTGTGCATCAGGTTGCACATAAGGCCTCAACCAGAGTCCGCCACTGATGTTGATCGGCTGAAACCCGCTCTAAGTGACCCCATGTCCAGCCCTTTCCTTTCATCTCCCTTTCCACGGTTCATCTCCAAGTTTCCTTTGGGCGGCCTCGTTTTCTTCGGCCGTCTGGAGTCCATCGTAGGGTGACTCTGGAGAGGTCTGCTGTCTGCTGGCGGAGCACATGTCCAATCCATCGACAACGCTGAACCTGCATGGTGATGGACTCGGTTTCAGTTCTCAAAAGCCTGGGTCCATAAGGCTTCCTTCCATTCCAGCATTTCCTTTTCAGTTTTCTTGTTGAGGAGTTGTGCCACTCCTTCAGAGTGCTGACCATTTGATCTTCCTGAGAACAAGATGGTATATCCTGACGCTAGTCTCCTCTTTCCTGTGCCGGTCCATCTGACCTCACTAACTCCCAGGATGTCCAAGTTGTAGTTGTCAAACTCCTTGACATCCTGCCAGTCTGGTACAAGTTTTGAAATTTCAGCACACCGATCTGTGCTGAATTCACTGGTTTTAGTTTCGGTAATGGTCTTTTTTTGACATGGTGGGGTTGTTAGCCCCACCACAACCTATTTTACCTCTAGGTGAGGTGTCCACCTTAGTCGCCTCTTACGACATGCCTGACTGGATGGCAGGGACCCTATTCTTACAATGCTTGCTATGCAAGCATACCCTGGGGTCCCAAAGGTGTCAATAGTGGGTAGGTGATGGATATGGAAAGGGAGAGATTTCCATTGTTTTGCTGCACAATAACAAAAATTCCTGTGGCCATATGTTGTTCTGGTGACAGGAATAGATAGGAGATGGCGGTCAGACGAGGAGCAGAGATGCCTCGCCTGGACATAAGAAAAGTTCTGAGAAATAGTCAGGGCAGGAGCCAGCAAAGAAATTAAAAAACACAGTTTGTACTGAATGCAAGAATGGATGGGTAGCCGGTGTGGAAAACTAAGGAGAGGGGTGGTTGTCCCGTTCTTTAGCTCTAAGCATAAGACGTGCATCAGAGTTCTGTACTTTCCGGAGTTTGTAAAGAAGGTATAGAGAGCAGTCAGCAAGCAAGGAGGTGCAGTAATCAAGTCTGGATAGAACAAACCCACAGAGAAGAGTGTTGGTAGCACACATAGACAGAATGTGGTGGATGGCGCTGATCTTACAGAACTAATGGGCAGACTGACAGACAGGCTGTGAGGTCTAGGCGAATGATAGCCAGTCCTCTTACTACTACCGCAAAAATTGTGACATCATGCCTGATTAACTGTGTTTCCATCTCTCCCATTGGCTGAACCTTTGGCAACATAAACATATCGATGAACTATCTTGAGATCTGAGTTGTTGACTGCTTTCTGTGCACGGTCATGGTTAATATTTGCATTAAGACAAGACACTGCAACTTTCAAATAAATCCTTTAGGGTCAGTGGAAGCATTAAAGTGCAACATAAATCTTGTCATAGTTGGTACTCCTGGGTAGAATTTTTGCTAATGTATTGTGATTATTTACGTACTGAATTATTGATAGTTGTTGAATGTGCCTATATTGCTGTATGTTTCCAGGGTCATTAAAGACTTCATGGTGCAGGGCGGTGACTTTGTAAACGTAAGTATTAAAATATTCATCTGTCTTGCTGTGGACATGTTTGTCTGTACCCAGACCTACTCACAGACTTTGAACGAGAGCATATCTTGCATTCTTTATAGCACAGGTGTTGGAACATGTTGTAGAGGTCATGTCTATACATTATTCTAAGTCTGTGGTGAAGATTGGGTGATGTAAGCTTTGTCAACAAGAGCCTTTTCTATGATTATTAATAGACCAACTGCAGCAATGTTTGTGATTTGCTTTGATAAGACCATTTGTGCAGTGGTTGTGATTTCTTAAGCTAGTAGAATATCAGGACTGCTGTTGTTTTACTTGTTTAGCTTCTAGGATTATGGAACTGCTGCAGTCTTTTTAACTTGCTTTTCAGGGGGATGGCACTGGCCTGACAAGTATCTATGGTGGCAGAGCATTTGCTGATGAAAACTTCAAGCGGAAACATACAGGACCTGGAATCTTAAGCATGGTAGATGGTTCTGCTTTCTGATCCTCCTTACTTTTGAAATGTCCCCTCTCACCTGTCACCAGTAGACTGGCTATGAAGCTGCTGTCGCTAGTTTTTCCCCATCCATCCTTAAGGCTGCTGAGAAAGGGGCTCCTTTCCACTGTTCGCTAAGTATAATTATGTACAAAGACTAGGCTTTTGGAGGGGTGATCATTTTGCTTACTTCACAATAGTTTCTGCTGCTTTAGTGCCTTTGACTTGCCAACTTGGGAGTGATCTATTTTCAGTACCTGTGACAGAATTAAAACTTGATGTCACTGTTATAAAGTGAAGGAAGTAGACTGTTTGGTGAAAACTGTTGTAAAAGTCAGTGTTGCCATTTTTTTCAGGCCAATAGTGGTAAAGATACCAATGGCTGCCAATTTTTTATCACCTGTGCCAAGTGTGACTTTTTGGATGGCAAGCATGTGGTCTTTGGTAAGCTGCTTTTGCTGTACTGAGCCTAGGAGTAGGCGGCACAAGTTTTTAGAGTTCGATTAAATGATTTGTATGTCAAGTGGTTCATAAGGTCAGTTAAGAGACAACAAGTGCCTAAAAGCACCAGACATGAAACTTTTACTCACTTTATCAACCTGATGCAGTGCTGTGCAGAATAGTGCATGTTTAAGGTTTATTTAAAAACTAGGAGCAGCTGATAATTGGGTAGTGTAAATCTTTTGGAAATATTGACAGGTCTTGGTTTTCCATTTTGTTATAAATTGTTTACATTAGAATTATTTCTGTGGTTAGGTCGTGTCATTGATGGGCTTCTGGTGCTTCGAAAAATTGAAAATGTGCCAACAGGACCTAACAACAAACCGAAGATTGCCATTGTTATTGCACAATGTGGAGAGATGTGACGGAGGGCCTTTTAAACTGTTGTCTTCCATCGTCTTTTCACTACACTCGCAGATCTTTGCAGCATTTTTGACAAAATTGTGTATAATTTTAGGTAGTGACCATCTCTTGTGCCACAATCAGGCTGCTAGAGCTGACATGGCAATCTGCACATCGTGTCTGCTGCCATCTGAAGTCTGCTTCTGTTTATTAGGATGACTGTTTCCTGAAGGGAGGCCAAAGTACAGAGGACCAATTGAGGAAACTGTGACAAATTTCAAAGCTCTTAGCAAGAGGTGTATATCAATGCATACACGTGTGTGAGTTGATAAAATGAACAGTTGACATCTTTCTCGTGCTTTTATCATATTATCATTTTTACATGTACCTCATTGTGTATGTGGCCAAACCTTACTGAAAGGCAGGCAATGCTGTGGGGCAATAGCATAAGCATCAAACCATGCGTTTGATTAAAGTGTTGAAAAACAAGAGCTACCTGTTTGCCTCTGGGTTGACAACTGGTCATAGTGAAGATTGCCTAATAAGAGCCTTTGAGAATGAAAATTGCGTTCAAATTGTCATGTTTACTCACATCTGGCGACATCAATTATTTACATGTATTCAAGGAATGCCCATCACCATTTTATATTTTCAATCATTTATTCCAACAAAAAATAACAACAGGTGTGAAAATGAGGAGAGAACAAAGCAATGAAGTTTATAAGGTGAAATAAATATAACAGTACAAACCCCCTGATCAGTCCAACACCACGCAAAATAATCACATCCAACCAAATTACAGCCTCCTCTTTTGCACCATTCCTGTCTGGTGACATGGTTATTACAGAGATTTGCATTAAAAGTGCGAGGACTTGCAATCTGAATGATGCACTGCACATAATCCACCACCCATTCCCAGTACTTTTCAGTCAAGCAACATACTTTATTCCATAGAAATCTATTTAGTAAAATGACATAAAGCTACAGACATCTTCGACGAGTGCTGAGAAATTATTGGCTCAAAGACAGGACCGCCTAGGGGTGAAAGACTGTTGCCTCTCTCCCTTCATTGGCGATGGGTTCAAGCTCTCAGACCACTAAAATGCATACAAGGAGATTTCTATGAGAAACAAAAGTAAACAAGATATTCATAAGCTTCTCATATTTCCTGATCAAAGGTTTTGTGAACTGAGGAAAGAGATTTAAGATGTCACCCCACAATCTGTGAAACACCCCAAAAATGCCCCCTATGATCCTTTAGTACTGCCAAACCAAAACTAATGCAGTGACAACACTTCAGAATTGATTGATGTTTGGGTATAACAAGCATTCCACAGATACTAGGATGACTTTCCAGGTAGACATGAACTTCCTTTCACCTGTCCAACATGTCCAACACCTCACTTTTCCTTACTCATTACTTGTCCACTGACCATTTTCTCAGCTCCACAGAAAACTCCAGTGCCGAAATCACACTTTTCTTCTGCTGTCTTCTTGATTTCTGCCATGCTTCTTTGTGCCAGCTTTGTCAGATATCTGTCAAAGGTCAGGCCACAGCTGATTTGTTTGCAGAATGCCTTGGGAAGAAGTCACACCTTCAGCCATCAGACGCCACCTCCCGGTAGGCAAACAAGCCTTTAAGCAGTAGACTGGCATGCAGATTCTGAGGGTCAGGGGGCACGTTGTAGGCTCCATTCTCACCCATGTACACATGACTTTTAGGCTAAAGAAATATATTTGATATCCTTGCTGCATAAATTTAGAAAGGAAGAGAAAAATCAATATTTTTTGGCCTAGGCAAAAATACATGGTTAGCATTGGTTAACATAGAAATAGTCAGCATTCTGCTAAGTAGCTGCAAAAAGGTCAAAAGTTAGACATCTATGCTGAATGACACCCTCTACCTAACATACTAGAATATGAAACTCCCATCGGTATTATCAATACCTGGGCAAGGGAGGACAAACCTGGCTGCTGTAAGGGCTGGAAATCTGACATGGACCCAACTCATAAGACAAAAATTCTGTCATGACAGACCACAAGTGCAGACTCCATGCGTGCATCAAGAGGTACCACAAGTCAGCTGAGACAGGTGTTCATGACCCACCAAATTGCCAGCCTTGTGGAGTTCATTACTAGAATAAAAGGCTCACAGAGTCGTAAAGGTCTGCATAGCACATACACAGACGAGCAAAAAGTTTATTTTTCTTTTCTTAGAAGCAACAAGTCTTCCAAAGGATGAATAAATGTCAAAAGTAGGTGGCCACAAAATCACACCATAGAGAGTCAAGAGGGAAGCAAAGGTATCTACATAGGACTGCAGCCAAAACTAACAACTATAAACTGTTGGCATGGCATTACATAAGAAAACATGCCAAAGATAAAAAAGAATCATCCACTTTTATCTTTCTCAGCAAGCAGAAAGTGTAAATCTTAACAAAGCCACACAAATGAAGAGTTTTGTAAACAAGTCCTAAATTGTTGGTTATGAAAGCAACAGGTGAAGTGACATAGATGCCATCCTGCTCAAAGAGGTGACTGGTGCTGCACATGGCAGACAACAGTAGAAGAAATGCACAGTGGACATCAACACATTACCATAAAAAAACTGGTAAAATAGCTTAGATGTTACCTTTGTAACTGAGAGCTCTTGCTTACCTGACCTATATAACACCTTTTGCTGCTAGGCACAGTAAGCGAGTCAGCTTTGGATCTTTTAAGAGAAACTGCAGCATAATATCTCCTATGATCACGTCATGTAATGTCCACGAAGAACAGTACTGTATCGATTCGCAATTCAGGCGAATCTAATTAGATTCCTATTGTTTTTAATTCCCTTTGATGTCAGGGGAGGGCAGTCGCACGCGCGGTCTTTTACGTCATGTATGAAGTTGACGTTAGTGAGCTTGACACAGCGTAACTAGGGCGACGGTAGTCAATGGAGGGAGAAGCCATGCCGACCCTGCAACATTGTACTTACGATTGGTCGGCACAGTCTCCAAGAAAGGCTGTGAAGAGGTCGTCCTAGTTACCTGGTCGCGAAGGACCTGATTGGTCAGGAGTAGGAAAAGAACCAGTTAAGTTAGGGGATTGAACGTTTCTCGGGACAGACGAGACCGAGCAGTGAGTGAGACAAGAGCTCTGAAGAAAATTAACATTACGTTAACGGCCTTCAACGTTATCTACAACGTTCATCTGTGAGAGATCATCGCTTGTATTCTGAGGTGTATGGATTCAATGCGAGTGTATCGACTTCACCCATACAAGTGATATGGCATTGGCCACCGTGGATTACTTCTGAAGGATTACAGATTCGTTAACGATCATCGGCGTTGATCTGCAACGTATAACCGTATAAGGTGTAGCCCAGACATCACTTCGTATTCTATGGTGTGGTGTAGGTATTGATTCCATTGAAATATATCAGCTTCGCCGATACAAGTGATGTGGCTTACAAACTTACAAGACTTACAAACTTCGTGATATAACTCGTTGGATTTAATCTGCTGGTCCAGTCGGTCATCTCGCCAGCCCGTCATAGGAGAGGGTTGGGCGGTGAGGGAGTAGTGCTATTTTACTTTGTTTCATTCACATTTTGTCACTATTTAATTTCCTAAACATTAAATGTGTTAATTGTTGGCCGGACCTTTTTGCTGAAAAAGGTGGAAGAGTGCGGCAAGCGTGGTTTACATGCAGATGTTTACACGCGCTCACAGACACATTTAAACACTCCTTCTCAAAAATGTTACAAGTACACATAGTTAGGATACAGGTTAAAGAGAACTTGACATGGTCACAAATAAAACTGCATCCTTATCTTTGTTTCTTTAGTACAGTACCTTCAGGATTTTATTTCCTTTGGTCACTCATTGAAAAAGGATACGGAAATCGTAAAACCCAGATCCCAGCAGGGGGCAGCTCAAAGGGCTCAGAAGAACCTGTATGGAATGTGGGGCATGGTGGAGGTGCAGGTCGAACAAATGGCTGAAGCAGAATTCGAACTGGTGCATCAGGGGTCACAGCATAGGCACGCATGAGTTGGGCCAGGTATCCCTTGCCTGCCCGACAGTGACAAGGTGTATACAGTGGCATGTCCACATTCAACAGTCGATGAGCTGTGTCCTGCAAGCCAAGAGAAACATAAGCCGTCATTGGAGAAATAGAAAAAGTTGATCAGAATTTGCACATAACCCAACCAACTTTACAGTGACTGGAGCTACAGCTATGCAGCTAAATGAACAAAGTTAATTACATAACATCATCTAAAATCTGATACACAAGATTTTACATGTGTCATGCCATTTATTATGTATAAATTTAAAAAGCAAATTTTCCACGGCATAGGCTTCGCCAAATGAAGTTCTTCGTATGTCCTGAAACAGCGGGAGAAAGTTTCACATAAAAAAAACACAAAGCATTCACATGCTGAGCGTGCTGCATTTCACAAATATGTCAGACATCTTTCACACACCATGGCAGTGCCATATATTCCACACACCCTGACAGTGCAGGATTTCACAATCATATTTTACAGACCTTGACAGTGCAGCTGCCCAGCACTTTGATCACCTTGTCTGGAGCACTGCAGAAGAAGCGGTGACCACGTGGGCATTCATACTCCAGGCCAATGTAGGCACGAACAGTGTTTTCACCAGCCTCTGATGGCCCTGACAACAGTGTCAACAAATGCAAAAGGGGGAGCATATGCTAATCTCTGTATTAAAGGAGCAGCTAATGGCGACTGCACGTGGTAGTGCAGAGCCCTCACTACTGACTGTATATGGTACTGGGTAGTCTCACTGCTAACTATACATGACATTAGGAAATCTCACTACTGACTATGCTTTTGCCTCAATACTGATAGCATACGGTATTACAAGGTACAGCTAAGCACCGCTAACTGTACATGCTAGCAGACTACTGCAGTCTGCAGACTGTACAAAGGTAATAAGATCCTACTGCTGATTGTAGAAGGGTAGTGTGGGGCCTCGGTGGCAACAAAGATACTGTAGACCTATTGTACATGAAAGAATCCACCACTATTGACTGTACAAAGGCACTACAGAGCACCCACTAACTGTACAAAGATACCACAGAACATCCACTAAGTATACAAAGGTACTATAGCATATACACTAACTGTAAAGGTACCTCAGAGCACCCACTGTGTACAAAGGTACTACTGAGCACCTACTAATTGCACATACACAACAAAGCGCCAAATGTACAAAAGTACTTCATAATACCCACTAAGTGTACAAAAGTACTATGGAGCATCCATGTATTACAGAGCATCGACTAACTGCAAAAAGGTACTGCAGAGCCCCCATTAACTGTACAAGGGTACCATTCAGGTACTAATTGTACAAAGATACCAAAATGGACAACACTTTTACAAGTTTCCATTCAGTCTAAGAAGTTTTCACAAACTAGTTGTTTGCTGCCTTCACTTTTTCATGGTGACATCAAGCACTACACACAAAACACCCACCAAAGGCACAAAGGTACTACAGAACACACACTAACCGCACAAATGTATTATGGAACATTCACTAAGTGTACAAAGGTACTACAAACCCTCCACTTACTGTACAAAGGTATTCAGAGTCTCCCACAAAGGTACTATGGAGCACCCACTAACTCTACTAATGTACTGCCAAGCCTCCACTAACTGTACAAAGGTGCTGAAGAATTCCTACTAACTGCTCAAAGATACTGTGGAGCCTAGACTATTGGGATGTACCTTTCTGGATGCGACGGATGTTTCTGCCACGCTTGCTGGTTGTTTCCCCTAGTGCTGGCCAGCGATCTCGCTGGGTGCAAAGAGGAATGTCCCATGGAAGAAGGAAGTGACTGCCTGGTAAAAAGCCTGGGAGGTCCAGACCTATGGACACAATCGGCACAAGCAAGTAGCCTGCTGGCACAAATACAAATCATAAGGTAAACATGATGAGCATGCAGATTCTACAGTGTTTGATGGATTGTCAGAGGCTGGAGACAGTATAAACATAAGACTCTATATACCGTGTTTGATGAAGTGTCAGAGGGTGGAGATGGTTGTACACACAATTTCTAATTTTAATATTGCACATTGTTTTTTATCTTGGTTTTTTTAATTTGCACACATAATAAAATGGTTGTTATGATATTGTTACTACAAACACTGGATCTTCACAGGGCTGTTGTTTATCACCCCTTTAGTGTATCATACACACAGACAGCTGCAGAAGTACTGAAGAAAACAGCTTGTTTTAGGTAAATGGTGTCAGGCAGGGATTTAGCTTTTTTTGTGATCAGCAAATTGTCAGAAAGGCATCCTGCATTTTTCCATGCCAGAACATGCACTAGCAGGAGAATTTGTTTTAGTGAGCTCAGGAGAATGCCTGTATGCAAAAGTAACAGGCACTTTAAATTATTTGTTTCCTCACCAGTCCAGCTGCTAAACCAGAGATGAATTGTCAATTGTGCGTGCGTGTTTGATAGTGTAGGTGTTAGTCTTAAGAATGGTCTAGATGTAAGATTCCATGAGTTCTTAAATTCTCTATGATGCAAAAACTTATCTTTTCCTCATCTCTATCTTGTAGCTAGCACTTGTTTTGTTTTTGTTCTTGTTTTTTGTCTATTTTTGTAACTGAGCACATGAGTACAACTGCCCACAGGGATTATTAATTTTGACATTGTCATTAGAATATTTGACTCTGAGACTAGAGATGAGCCCACTAGTCAGTTGGATATGGCAGCATACTTTCCCCACTTGACCTTACTGTTGAAATAGTACCTGTCCTCCTCCCTAGAGGGAGAAGGAAGGAATAACAGCAAAAAGAGGTTGCCACTGCCTTCACAAAAAAGTCTGGCCTCAAGACATCATGGTCTCAAACACCAATGAAACAAAACATTACAGGCCTGTTGTTTTATGTACTGTTAACAGAAAAATATAAAATAAATTACTTATTCCCTCACAATTTTGAATCACACGTAATCTTCAATAATGCCACGTCTTGAGTTGATCTAATTGGTAGATGTGGAGAAGGTGATAGAGCACATCTTCCAATGATCTGCTTTGCAGAGGATGATGATGACAATAAAACATGTCCTAAGATGATCTGCATGTTGAAGTGTTACTATTTACTTACTTTTGAAAGGTTTGCTTATTAAGCCTTCATATAACCAAGCATACTGATCTGAGCACTAACCCTGCATGGAGTTGTAGCAGTCAGCAGTGTCCAGACAACACAGTGCCCATGAGGGGAACTTTGGAAGAAGGCCTGGTGGCGAAGCAGTATGAATCATGCTGGCCAGGTATTCTGTTGTGGAGTGCTGGCATACGCTCACGTTAGTGACAGTAGGTACTGGATACATTACACAATAATAATGAATTAATGCTACATTTCTATGCTAAATGCTGGACAAGTTAACTCATTTATTACTGAAGGAAAACAAAGGCATTAAACCCTAGAGTGCCAGTGGTGGCACAACAATATGTTGTATTAAAATACATAAACCTACAAATGTACAATAAAGACAATCATAATCAACACACTACTTTAAAGAGCATTTCTTAAACATATAAATGATTTAATTTGCAAGCAATATATTTTTTGTTTTCCTTAATAAATGCAAATGAAAGACAAAAACTGAATGGAGCAGAGAGCTTCTATCATAAAAATAGGTCACAAGGCAGAAAATTAACAAACAAATTATTTACAATATACACAAACATGAGGATGATAATGATGACAACAAAGCATGTCCTAAAATGATCTGCATGAAGATGCTGAAGTGTTACTATTTACTCCCTTTTGAAAGGTTGGCTTATTAAGCAAGTACCAAAGTACCAAACAGTAAATACTTTATTAGAAGATTTGTTAGAATTCAAATATTACTATTACAGTGTTATTTTTATTGTACTACAAATCTTTGTCAAATCTGTAACAGGTAGCAATCTCAAAAAGGCTCCAACTAATTCATGTCTATTTTCTTGCTTAAACAATAACAAAATACTTGAGTTGGTGCCTAGTTTAGGTCTTCAAAGAAAGTAATTTTTAGAAAAATAATCCTTGAAGAAGTCAAAAGTTTCTTCCCTTATTTAATAATCTGTACACAGTGTGATGTATTTAGTGAACTACCCAGTTTGAATTACAATGTGCAAAACAGAAGCTGTGCATATCAAAATATTCACAAGTGAAAAGATGCAAAAACATGAAACATTAATATAGAGTTAATACTGCATTCATACATGCCCACACACTTTGTATATGGCACAGAGTTGCTGTTGGCTTAGGCTGTTATTTAGTATAATGTAACCATTGATCACAAAATAATAATGAACTCTGTAATAGCAAGATGGATGTTGGAAACATGGATCCTGCATATAAAAATTTTTAAAAAGCCCCTCTCTCTTAAATAATGTCTGCAGTCAACATCACCACTGTTTTCACTATATTTTGCCTCAAAATGGTGGCTAAGATTTCTAAAAGTTTGCCAACCTTCCTCTAACTCTCCATCACTATCATGAACAGCATCTTCATGCATCTGGTCACCATCCACAGTTTTCTCCCCTCCTTGTACATGCTCTGCTCCCAGATTTGTTTCCCTTCCATGAGCATTTTCATCATCTTCATTTGCCTCCCTCGCAAGCAGCTGATCTGCATTCCCGCTTGCTTCTCCTCCCTTGTCTGTAACAAAGAGTGGGTACTCTCACCATGTCAAGCAAGTGTTGTCTGTCGCAAATAGGAGTGGTTACTTTCAGTATATTCAAGCAAGTGCTGTTTGTAAAGGCATTTAGTTCCCATTTAATTTTTTCCACTAATAACCACACCTGAGTTAAACACAAGATCCAATCTCAGAACTGACAGCTCTCTGGCACTGCCAGAAAGTGACAGCCCTGAGAGGCTTTTATTTTCAGCTGTGTGTCAGAAATATTTTTGACAATCTTCTTTGAAAACAAATGCACACAGATATTAAATACATGTACTGCAATAGTCTTATATAGAGCAGTATCACTCATAATGAAATGTGCTGAGATTTATACCTTAGACTACCATATGTAAGTTGAGGCTATAACTGTATAACACTATCAGACTACTGTTAACATACAGGTAAGATGTCTAAATTAATCAACAGCAAAAGCAAATCAAACTCAAAACAAGCACCAGACAACAACAAAGAGCTCTACGAACAGATACTGAAAGTTGCCGGCTCCTCTAGTAGATAAGAAAAGTTACATATACATCTCCATTAGATAATAACAATTTTACAAACTCCTGTAGTAGATAACAAGCACCTACACTAGACAATGACAACAGGCTCCTCTAGTAATTAACACATACACCTGTACTAGACAATGACAACAGATTTCTCTAGTAATTAACATATACCTTGCACTAGATAATGACAACAGAAACTCACTCTGCTTACCCACTTGTTCCTCCTGATGTCCTGCCGTCTCAGTCCCCACATCAGCTGCTACCTGTGAATGGCCTTGTGAGAGCTCAGGATCATGGCAGCTACCTTGAGCATAGAGATCACTTCCTGCAGACTGACCTGCAATTCATGGAGGGAGGAAAAACAAAGTTTCAGTAACAAGCTGCATACAGTGTGCATGCAGTCTATCAATTTCCACTCCAAAAAATTTTCAGTTACAAATAAGCTTTTATCAAGAAACAATTCTTGACAGAAAAATTCAAGATAAAATTCTGCCCAAAGCAAATGTTTGTATGCATTCATGAATGTGCCCAATTACTTGTTCAAGCTACTCATTTTCACCATCATCACAAGGCCACACACCCAGACCTGCTACACAGGGTTCACTAGGGTGATATCAAACAGAATTCTAGACGTTCTAAATCCCTTCACATTCTCCATAAGTACTTTCATCTTGACCTCAACCAGCAACACGACCCTGACACATTTCTGATATGTGTGCGATGATGATCTGCACAAAAGCTCTTAAGCAAATATGCACTCCAGAGTTCAGCATTTGATTTATTGCTCCATGTTGATCAAATGGACTCTCCCTACATGCCAATATTCTAACCAACAATCCATTTACTCAAAATGTTGACATCAACCAAGTCACTCAAACTTTGGGCTAGACTAGCAGCCGACCTTCCAGCCACCAAGCCACTCACCTAGACTAAGTGCCAGACTAAGAGCTGACATCCCAGCCACCAAGTCGGTTTTCATCCCTCCTGTACTGGCTGCTGCCTCAGCAACATCCTCTGTGTGACAACTTGTCTTGTTGTCTGTCGCAGTCCTGAAGGCAGTTGCAGCTGCAGTGGCCTCACAGGTGCTTGGACGGAAGACTGGCATGTCAATGTGTTTTAATGTGCCACAACATCCTGCCTCCAGCGTCATGTAGAAGTCATAATTTGCACTCTGCAACAAACATCATTTTCTACTTTATAACTTTTAATTCTAAATTAAAGGATTACTGTGAAACAAAAGTCTGAAAACTTCTATTCATCTGGTCATTCCTTCTCTGTGAACGCAAACGCTTGTGGTCCTTGTGGTCGTTACATCTTTCTGTTGATCCCTGATGACCTTGACTAAATTCTTCACCCCCACTTCTGTACTGTTGTCCATTTCTATCTTCATCAAGAAAGATTCAACTGATATCAGTCTGATTTCCTGCTTTGCTAGTAGCAAACAGCAACTGGGTGATTGAAGTGGAAGTCTAGTTCATAAAAACTATTGCTGCCACTGAACTGATATGCAAAGTGCAGAAACCTGTCATTAAGGGCACATAATCTAACTGTATAGTCATAATAGTGTAAGAGGGGGACCTACCACATAGCTCACACTCGTGTTCACTCTGTAATTAACACTCAAACACCTAGCTTTAGGTTGTTGAAACCTCTTTATTACAATGATCACTTGCTGGCCACCTGAAGGATTTAGCTTAACACAGAACATAGGTCTGAGCACAGACTTTGTCCTTAGTCAAATGGGCTGCTGGTTGGTGATGACTCATCGCCTTCTTCTCTCAGACTGCTCTTTCTTTCCTCCCTCAACCTCTCATCCTCCCTTTTTATATCCTCCAGTAGGGGTAATGTGCCATGGGTACCCGGCCGTACAGGGGCAGCGCTGGATGTGCTACTGTGTCCACCTGGGGTGCGGGTGGGTGTCAGGGCTGGGTGCCACCCCTTCCTTCTCTCATGGCCACCCTCTGTCCCCCTCCGGACCCAAAACAAAACAGCGCTACTTGTCCGCGCTACCAACCAATTGGCCTTCAGCTGGCATCTCAGCCAGCCTCTACCACAATAGTAAGAATAATAACTGAATTTGTAAAGCACCGTTGTTCCACGTAAAGGCCATGTTCTGTGAAAAACAAATGAAACATAAACACCGGCATACAGATGACAAAAGCAAACAAAAACAAAGTGCATGAAGAAAGGGATATTGAGCTACTGAGGAGTGGGCAGAAGAGTTCAGTAGACTATGCAACGTTTTTTTGAGAAGAGTGTTTAATGTGTCTGTGAGCGCGTGTAAACATCTGCATGTAAACCACGCTCGCCGCACTCTTCTCACCTTTTTCAGCGAAAAGGTCCGGCCAACGATTAACACATTTAATGTTTAAGAAATTAATTAGTGAAGAAATGTGGATGAAACAAAATAAAAGAACACTACTCCCTCACCACCAACCCTCTCTTACGGTTAACAGACGGGCTGGCGAGATGACTGACTGGACCAGCAGGTTAATCCAATGAATTATTTCACGAAGTTCGTGAGGCTAAGGTGATTAAAGCCACATCACTCGTATCGGCGAAGATGTTATATTCCGATGGAATTAATTGCTACACTACAACTCGGAATACAAATGATAACATCCCGCTGAAGAACGTTGGATATACGTTGAAGGCAGTAATCACAATGTTTACTCTCTACAGAGCTCTTTCCTCTCTCGCTGCTCGGTCTCGACTGTCCCGAGAAACGTAAGACCTACTAAGTTAACTGGTCATTTTCTTCCTCCTGACCAATCAGGCACCCTTAGCCACCAGGTAACTAGGACGACCTCTTAACAGTCTTTCTTGGAGACTGTGCCAACCAATCATAAGTACTACATGGCTTCTCCCTCCATTGACTACCGTCGCCCTAGTTACGCTGTGCTAAGCTCGCTTACGTCACTTCATACATGACTTAAAGAATGAGAGCTGACGCGGCTCCGCGGGACTGCCCTCCCCTGACATCAAGGAGAATTAAAACAAACAAAATCTAAATAGATTCGCCTGAATCACGAATCGTTACATACTACATCAGGTGTTTGTGACAGAAGAGATCAATGGACTACATTCAGTGTTTCTGAAATAGGTGAGGCCAGACTTCAAAGCTTCAAATGCAGACATGTTATGAGCACAAGCTACATAGAACCTCCATGTGGCCACAAAGCTCTATACAGTATCTTCCAGTGGTCACAAAGACATACACAGTATCTGCATCTGGTCACAAAGATATGCATAGCTTCAAATCAAGTATTCCAACAAATCTGTCCTTTTACTGGTCTACATGAAATTCAAGACATTGCTTACACCGATCCTTGCTTTGCAAAGATCATCTTCAAAGCAATGCTGAAAGGAAGAGAGTGAGCATAAATAATGACAAGAACACTGAGACATTGTTTTTGAAACCAGCATCCATGATTCTTATATTTGTGGGTTTTTCCTTTTAGTAATAGCACTTTGAGCCTGCCTTTAATGGTGGTGAGAAGCGCTATACAAATCAACTATATTATTACTATATATTACTTTCGGCACTGCACTCAGTGGCAAAAGGATCTGCTGCAATATGGCAGATAAGTGGCAATTTCCCCGAGAGGAATTAATAAAAACTATTTGTATTTGTAATTTTAAGCACAGTATCTGCATGTGATCACAAAGATATAAACAGTGTTTTTTTATATGGTCACAAAGCGTTGTTGCCTTTAATGTTGTCTTGACTGAAGAATCATCTTTGTCTTACCCTGTGATCAAAGGGATCATCTTTGTCAGCCTGTTGTCGTCCACAGTTGCATGCTGCACGTGTCTTGAGCTGACTGGAATGACCCATGACTGGAAGGTCTGCTGTCTCCACAGTGACTGGGTCACTAAGTGCACGATGCCGCTGCAAAATGTTTGATATCTGACTTCTTCAAACTGTGAGCAAGTATCCTGACATTTGACTTCAAACTGTGTGCAAGTATCCTGTTTTGCCATGTGTTCACAGGAAGTGAGATAACTGTTTGCCACATTCATGTGTTATCTATACTGTACACATCAGTAAACAAACCAACTGGATGCTTAATTTATCTGATGGGAAATAATTCATCGCAAAATAATTCCTGAAAAGGCCCAGGATTCTTGCACTGCGTGATGTATAAGGCAGTGTGGCAGTTCATTAAAAAACATGCATGAATCACTCCATCTACAGAAGACAATCTTTGACAATCTAAGACAATCTAACCTTAATCCTAACCCTAACAGTGCGCATCGGAAAGACTGAGTTAACAAAACAGCTTCAAAAAAAAATTTTTAACATTTTCACCTAGCTACCTTCCAGGTAGCCTCTTTAGACATCCATGATATATAAATGTGCCAGAAGCTGCCACTCCACAACAAGACAAACCATCAAAGCAGCTCAAGTCAGTCCACAGGATAAAGTTCCAAAATAGTTCACTCAGTCTACAAGATAAACTAAAATTATGTCACCTGGTTTGTGCACAGGTTGCCAGAGAGGCTGTAGGCTTCACACTGTTGATGTCCAGCCCGCCAAAATGCACTGCACACTTCTTCTAGCTGTGCTAAATATTTATTGTAGGCAGGGCCACGTGCAAACTGGGAAAAGACCCGCTTGGCTTGGGCAAGCTGCAAGAACCATCAATATAATCAGAACAGTACGTGGAACCAAACAAATGTAAGCAGTGTGAAGTTACAGTGAATGTAAGTAACAGAATGTGTGGCACCATAGGGAATACAAATAACAGTAGGTGGAACTGTGGTGATTGAAAGCAACAGTGTGAGGCACAGAAAGAAATACAAATGTGTGGAACTATAGTGAGTATAAGCGACAGTGCATGGAACTATAGTAAATACGAGAAACAGTGTGTCGAACTGTAGTGATTACAAGCAAACACTCTGAGTAGGAATACAATGAAAGCAAACAAGACTGTGAATGAAAATACTCATCTAAAAGTAGAAAGACAACAGCAGCAATAAAACCATTAAATATGAACAAGTGACTTCCCATTTGTAAACAGTAAATATAAATGTGACTTCCTGTCTATAAAGAACAAATATAAACATGTAGCTTCCTGTCTGTATAAATAGTAAATATGAATACATGACTTTCTGTCAACAGTAAATATGAACATGTGGCTTTCTGCCTATAAACAGTAAATTTTAGCATGTGATTTTTTGTCTGTAGACAGAAGATATAAACAAGATGTAACTTCCTGACAATAACTCCTACCACTGCCACTCACCCGTGATAGGTGGAGGGAAGTGGTGTAAAACGGAGGCAAGTCTTGTTGGTATGTAGTCTCTGCCATTGGCATAACCTTACTACATCGACTGGAAAAGAGACAAGACTTCAGTCACAGCATGGGCCTCCTTTCATTCATATAACATTGCACTGGCTGATTATGAATTATAGTCTGAGTTTTGTAAGATATTCAACATCCACTTGATTTGATAAATGCTAAAGTTTTATGCACAAACGCTAAAATTTAAGGGTAGAAGCCAATGTTTGCATTCAGCCAAATGCCAAAATACAAAGCTATCAACTGCATTATCCATGCTATAAATAAACTATAACAAGCTATACAAGTAAAACTGTCTCTGCCATGAAGATTATGAAAAAGTTTCACTGCCTTGTCCTTTAAATCATCAGCATGTATGTTACACACATCTGGCCTGAGGATACAGCCCAGTGTGATGATGTGCAGTTATGTTCTGTTTCTCATGTTATCAGGGCCAGTGCGGTGATGTATATTTATGTTCTCTCAAGTTCAATGAGCTCATGAGTACTGGTGTCATGAGTTCCATATGTCATCGAGATTTACTGAGCAATCATAATCAATATGCATGTCACAGGGGGAGGGAGACAGTTTTATGACAAACAAGGAACTAGAACTAAACCACAGCAAAGCAGCCAGCTCTGCAAATGGGGACAGGAAAAAACTGTGTGCCCAAGGTGAGATCTGAACATAGATGACCAATTTTCATTGGACTGGTGACAAAGTATTTCACTGCTGACACAGGTCAGAAACTTCTAGGATGAATCTAACATGAACCTCTCTTACACCCCATCCTTCAAAGTTGTCATGTCTAAACTGAAATATTTAAGGTAAGCAAAGGTGTATATATATATAGAGAGAGAGTATATATAGCAACTAACACTTTTAAGTTACCTTTCAGAAAATCTTAGATCTGTGTCAAGTAGAGACTGGAGAGTATTGAGAGCTGTCTGGGCTCTGCCTTCTGGTGTTGCTTCAAAGAGAAATCTGTAGATGTGCTGTGAAACTTCAAACCACACTGCCGCAGACGGTAGCTGTCATTTATAAACATGCACACACACACATATTTTATCAGTCCTAGGTCATAGGCACAAATGTCTCTTTCAAAGGTAATCAGTGATTGGTGGCACAGTGGCTAAAGCGCCTTTCACCACAACAGCAAAAATCAGGTGTTGCAGGTTCATATCTTGACTTTGACATACCTTTCTCTGGATGTGACACCTGTTTACTGGGCTGACCATCAGTAGTTTTCTCTGTATGCTACAGTTTCCCTACCTTGTGCACGTGTTTGCCTACATGTTTATATGCGAAGGTGAATTTGATGCCTACTCAATAATGGTCTGTGTTCATATGCAACACCTTTACATAAAAGGCTTTGAGCCCAGCTTTGGTACTGATGAAAGGCGTTTGTCAGGGACAATGTGCTTCCATGTTTTTCAGAATATTTTAACCATTTTGTGACTTACAGAGCGCAAGTGTATGTTGAATGTATGGGAGAATGGATGAAAACATTATATGGGAAAGGTTTAACTGTGACAGAGAGTTTATGGTGAACCTGGTTCAACAGTAGGTTTTGGCGGGAAGGAAATAGGAAATTTACTCAGGCCCGGAATACCAAGGGAAGAATGCATGCCTGAGTCACGACATGTAAATCTCCCTAGAGATTTGTACAGAGTAGACCAAGGTAGTGTCCATCGATGCTGGATGCGGCGCAGTACTAACCTGTTTTTGAAGATTGGACTATGGTGTGATTCAGTGGTTCTCAAAGTGTGGTCCGCGGACCACTAGTGGTCCGTGGGCATAAGTCAGGTGGTCCGCGGCTGACAGTCGTCATATGTCAGCAAAGTGATGTTTAAAGTGATGCATTCCTTGCATTAACATTTTAATTACAAAGAACGAGGTACACGTAGTTTTATGTCAACTGATTACTAGACTACTGTCACAAACAGACATTTAGTTTTGAATTGTAATGAAACAAATGCGGTAATTTAAATTTGAAATTCATAGTACAGAGTGATTTTTAGGCCTTGGTGTCCGCCATATTTTTTAACTTAAGTAAAGTGGTCCGCAGTCTGAAATACTTTGAGAACCACTGGTGTGATTGATCGGAAACAGAAGAGAAAATACTGGGCTTCCAATGGAAGAAGAAAGAACAGTGGATCAGAGAAGAGACAGGAAGAAGACAGACAAGAGAAAGTCAGCCAAACAAAAATCAACAGCACTAGATCCGAACGCCTGAAGGAACAACACAGACAAAGATATACAAAAATAAACAAAGAGGTAAAGAAGATGACAAAAGCCGACAAAAGAGACTGCACCGAGAAACTGGCAGATGAAACTGAAATAGCAGCAAGGAAAAATGACGTGAAGACACTGTACAAGATAAACAAACAGCTAAACAATGGGTTTAAGAACAGTGATGTGCCAGTGAAAGACATGAACAGTAATGTTGTTGAGGGAGAGGCAGGAAAACTACAGCTGGAGGGACCATGCTGAGTCAGTTCTGAACAGACCAGATCCCCCTCATCTTGCAGACATCCAGCCAGCAGTTATAGACCTTGACATCTGCACAGACCCGCCAAGCCTGGAAGAAGTGACAGCAGCAGTCAAGACAATGAAGAGCGGCAAAGCACCAGGGGCAGATGGAATAACAGCAGAGATGTTGAAAACAGATGTGAACGTGACAGCTCCCAAGCTGACTGAAATCTTCAGGCAAATTTGGGAATCAGGGCAGGTCCCGGATGCGTGGAAGACAGGGCTCATCTTCAAGTTACCAAAGAAAGGAGATCTTGGAGACTGCAATAATTGGAGGGGCATAACACTTCTTTTCCTCACCAGCATGGTCTTCAGCAAGAATGTTTTGTCAAGACTGACGGCAACTCTTGAGAAAGACCTCCGACCACAGCAAGCAGGTAATTCAGGGATAGTACTTTGTGAACAGATATGTTTTCAGAGAGCGTGTGAATGTAGCCTCAGAGTCCCACTGCTTAGCAGCACAGAGGGAGACGTCCATTGTCCGTATGTGACTTTGTGGGAGGGAGGGATAAAATGCTGATGAGGAACGACAATTTCGGGCTGGGGTGTGGACAGAAAAGATTTGTAGGGCAGCGTATTGGCTAAGGTCAGTCAATGGCTCTACACGAACTCTGAGTCTTAGGCCCCTGTTGGTTTTGCCCTGTGAGTGGTAATTGACCTTGGTACCCTAGTCAGATGGGTGCAGAACTGCAACAGCATGGCCAATGTATTACTACACTTGTCCTCTCTCATACCAGCATCTTACCATCACACACCTCAAATCTGGCTGCCACAGGATTGCGTCCCACATTGTCATCAAATCCCTTTGTGAATGCCATTTCTATGTGTTGCCAGAGAAATTCTTTGAAGCTGTTCTCTTGTCGTGATGTTTGAAGAGGGGAGCGAAGTCTGTCAGAAGAGGAATTACCTGGCCTTGTTATCAGGTAACTCTTGCTGCGAGGTAGCTCTGTTTAGCAGCAGAAACATTGTATGAACCTCTCTTCCCACACCTACCATTGATATGACAATGATACATATATAGCAATATAAATAACTTTCAATGTTTGTTCTTTATTGTCTCTACCACTTTTAGTACCTCATCTGCAGCAAAAAACATTAAACTATCACAAATATTGCAGAAAGATGTACCATGTGTATATCAGAATATCAAATCTATAATATCTTCCTCATTCAACATATTAAGTATGTATCCATTAATTTAAGTACAATTTTAACATGTACGTATTGCCATTGGACTTTCCCACTAGAAAGAAAATTTCATCAAACCTTACATCCTGACAGAAAAAAAACCTGGACAAATGTACACAAATCTCATAAAAATGATGGCATCCAACACTTCTTCAATGATCTGCAGCTGTAAAGTACACAACACACCCAACATTTCTTCAATGATATCATATAGTTGTAAAGTAAATAACACACCCTGAACCTACCAAAGCCACTGCTGCTTCTCATTTGGGTGAGGATGAAGGACACGGGATCTGTTGGGTCATTTTTACGGCAATGGATGTAGACAAACTCTTGGTTGGCGGGTATTGCAAAAAGAGAGTTGTTGCTGGACATAAAAGAAGGGCCATGTTGAGTAAAGAAAGCTTTCAAATCGTTACCATGTGCACAAAATCTTTTTCCCCATACAGCTTGCCGGTAGTTGTGGTCTTATTTATAGACAATCAGTTGTAGCACAAGCACCTCAATGGTTTTAAATTTTGGTTTTTTGCATACCTTTCTACTCATCTGTCGGCAAATCACTGTAATGCGAATGCGCATGATGAAGCATGAGCTAATTCTCTCTTCTTTTCAGCATAATGAGGATGAGCTCATTCTCTCATCTCTTCCGCATGATGACCTAATTCCCTCATCTCTTTAGCATAATGAAATGACAATGTGACTGACAGCTGGTGCTGATGATACCTCATGCTGATGACAGCTCACCTTGACAACAAAATTTTGTTGATGACCTCTACGTTCATAGATTCCTACCATGAGCTAGAGACAACTTCAACATGACTACCGTATTCTGAAGATGACCTCTACCTTATGTTGGTGATGACTCTAGATTTTCGAAGGATGCGGTAGATCTGATCTTCCAAGTTGTGCTGCAGCCGCTTGATAGGTGACAGTTTCTATAGCAGAACAAACATGGCTATTTTACATAACTATTTGTTTTCCTGAAAAAAAATGTCAATACTTTAAAAGCTTTTAAAATTTCAATCCCTATAAAAAGTTTTCCGACCAAAATTAACATCCATTACAACATTCAAACATCTAAGACCTCCTAAGACCATGAAAAAAATTAAAATGCATACTAATAACTTAAAAATCCTGACAGCAAAACTAGGAGGATTCTGCATGGTAAACAAAACCTTTGTCTTTATTGTGTAATGAGAGATAATACAGTTTTCCTGCTTCTGAAGAATTCCAACAATCATATTATTAAGAATGAGCATCAAAAAATGTTGCCCCTTGAGCTCAGAAAGGTCAGGGGTCCTCAAGGGTCCTTGTGTAGACACTCACCTGAGACCGAACTTTGCTGCCTGCTGCTGGAAGGTCTTCATCAGTGTTCATTGCAAAAGTGGATGTTTGAAAGACAAAGAGAACTCTTGGGGAGCACAGACGCCCTGTTGATGTCCAATCCTTAGATACTGGCAGAACTTGCATCATCTCACACAGTGGTGTTTGCAGTTTCAGCCTGTAATAATTCTGCTTTCTATCAGTTCCACTCATGTCTTCCTTCAACTTAGTACAAGCAGTATATCAGTTATACAGTAGCACATTGGAAATCTTTGTTCTACACGTCAATATCTGCCTTCACCACTAAGAAGTTGTAAATAATGATGGTTGGATTTTACTTTCTCAGCCTGTTTTGCCCCCTCCTTTTTTGCCAGCCACTTAGCAATACATGTCTCATAATACCACTGATACAAAGAGCTCCAGATTTTTATATAGAATACCTATCCTCTGCTTCCAGTCTAGAACCAATGGTCATGGCTCTGCATGTCTCATACAGTGTGTAGTTCAAGAGGAAAATATGCTAAATAAAGAACAGCAAAAATAATGCCCAATAAAGGATAACAAAAAACACAAATTCAAGCACTTAAAGATTTTCAAGTACTTTTAATGCTTATAAGTTAGCAGGCAAATGAATTTACAGAAAACGTTTGAGAACCACCCTATCTAGCGCAATGTGACAACAAAAAGGTCTACTAACTGCTTAAAACCCTCACCAAGATAGGTCAATACAAGACTTCAGTTATCAAAAACAGCAGTAGCTACCTTCTCACACAAAAAACAGCTGTACTAAATCCACGAATTGAATGCTGCACAGATCTGTACAACTTCCAGCTGAAGATGGACCCTAGTATTTTCGAAAGCAACCTGACACTAGAACCATTGAGTTTGCAAGTCTACAAGTCCTATGAGAAGAGGTGCAGAGAGTGATATGCAGCCTGAAAAGTCAGCTGGCATTAGCAGCATCCCTGCTCAACTGTTCAAGCAGGGAGGGGATGAAACAATAAAGGCCTTCTCTGCTCTGTGCCAAAGAGTCAGGGAATGCAAAAACTATCCAACTAATGGATGCAATCATGAGTCCTATTCTATTCCACAGAGAGAAAAGAGTAAACTACTGAAAATACTGACAAACTGCTAGCAGAAGACGAGGCTGGCTTCAGGCCAGGCAGGAGCACAGCTGAGCAGATCTTCAACTGTCACATTCTGATAGAAAAACATCTACAGCACCAGATGAATGTCTCCTGTAACTTCATCAACTTTAAAAAGGTATTTGACACAGTCTGGGGTAAGGGACTGTGACGTGGTGTGAACATTCAGAACTAAAAAGGGCCTTATTCAAGTCCTTGATGTTTGTTTGTTTCTTTTTAATGCCGTCCCAACAACTAAGGCTATATCACGGCAAACAAAAGTAATCTTAACTTTAAAAGTTTAGGGAAAAAACCTTCCAAGTAATACAACCATAACATTCTTTAAAAAAGTCAACACAAGAAGTAATCAATATGTAAAAGATTGGGTAAAGCGTAAAAGACCTTGAAGCGCTATACATGAGCTCAGTAAGTAAAGCACTACTTGATAACCAAATGGGAGATTTCTTTCATACAGCAGTAGGCATTCATCAATATGGTTGTCTATTACCCTGCGAGAAACCCCTCATGACATCTGCACCATAATTTCTATCAGTGGGAGGCACATAACCAGCCTATCTTTTACGGACAATTTTGATCTTATGGCAGACACCAACAGCAAACAGCAAGACGTTACCAATAGACCAACAGACAGTTAAAACGGACAGAACAGAATGTCAACCAGCACTGACAAGAGGAGTCAGCAGATACCTGCATCATGATCGCAACAGCAACAACAATGGAATGGCAAAGGCCAGGCTAGAGAGGATATGGTGCAGCAACACCACCAGGTTTGCTACCAAGTACACTGTCAGTGTCTCTCAACATTTCCATCCTTCTGTATAGATGTGAAACATGGACTCTGATACAGAGAGAATCCAAGTATTCAAGAACAAGCATGTGAGGATGCTGCTCCAGATCTCATGTAGGGAACACAAAACCAATGACTTTGTATGGATCTTGGTCAGCACCCTCATAGGACATCAGGAACCTCTTCTCACAACAGTTAACACAAGCTGGTCACATTCAAGCATATGACCCAGCATGACATTCTGTTTAAAATCATTCTTCAGGGTACCTTGGAGAGAGGTCATGACTGAGGTGGACAGAGAAAAAGTGCTTTGAACAAGTTGTTCAGGACCTCATCACCACCACCCAAAACAAGTCAAGAATGGATTATGTTAAACTTCAAAGAGATGAAAACTATGCACTTCTCACCTGATAGCATCCAGGATGCGAAAGAGTTTGATATTGGACACATCAAAAGTGCTGCCTGGATGAACCAACTGCAAAACAAAAGGCTGAAGATAACAGAAATATAAAGAAAAAATACTTTGATAACAGTTGATATGCTTTATACAACATTGTCACAACCATACCCTCTAACATGCATGCTCTTTTACAATACAAAACATAAAGAACAGGGCTTTCCACCTGGCACAACACACAAATATATCTAAATTCTTAGAGTCACTCTGGCACATACATAAATATAGTCACAAATATTTATCCCAATACTCAGCACAATCTTAGTAACTTGTTAAATGTTCATGAATAAAGAGTCAAGCCTCAGGGCAATTTCAGTCTGTTATCTCAGATTACCTCCCCATTCTTGCATTCTATGCTTCTCCTCTTGAAAGACCAATTTTGTGAAAAAAATTCCATTCCTTGGGACTGGACGTTAAAAAAAAAAAAATTTAAATACTCTTATATAAAACTCATAGCTTTCTCTTCTGTAAGTCCCTAATAGACCAGAAGCTGTGGTCTCTGGATGAGGCTACAAGTGCTCTTTTGTTGTGTCTGCCTACCCACACTACAAGTATGCGGCTACCCCAGGGTAGCAGTCTTGTGTCTCTCTTCTAACATGTCAAGCACGTCTCTATCTCTTTAGTCGCGGCCTGATATCTATCACTAGCTCCTTGCAGCACAGCTCTGGTATGTCTACTCAGTTCTGGGCTCAGACACGCTCTGTTGGCTCTTGTGCTTCAGTCTATGTCTTGACAGATGGCTGGGTGTTGTCACAGTATGATGAATACTCATCTAGCGATCTGGCTCTCTGACTGACTGCATGCTGCATTCTATTTACACATGCTTCTGCCTTCTTGACACCTAAGTAAGTATTGTGTGGAAAGCATGGGATGCTCAGAAACTTTAAGAGAAATCATACACCTGTTTATTTTTTACGCTGACCAGCACTCTGACAGTGCGAGACACATGGGGATTTGAACAGAAATTGTGCGCAATTCTGCATGTCTGGGTTACTTTAGTAGAGTGACAAATATATCATATTTTCTGAGTGCCAGCTATACACCATGCAACGTGATACATACCATGACAGACATCAAATACTTTGATAATAGATATGTGTATACAACATCAAAACACTTTGATATTAGACAGCTAATGTGTTTTATGACATCCGCACAGCTCTTTGCTAGTTTTCAGTACAGGTGTCCAAGTCTCCTGACTAACATCATCACGTCTAATTCTAGCCACTTTTTTGTTCACCTCATTCTGTCATCCTAATAATTTCTAATACTGCACATTAGACTGCTGTCCTAATAATATCTAATAGATATGCTTCAAAAACAAATTCTTGTATGATACAATAACACATTCTTTCAAGTAACATAACCTCATTAGCCTTTCTAGTACCTACTCCAAGGTTCAAATGTACCGAAGGCAGTGAGTGAGCTTTGTGCTAAATAAATTTATCACCCAAGTCTGAATATCTTCCTTTTATACTCTAGTACAAGCCTTTATTTTTCTCTCCAATGAGTTCTGCTTCACTCACAAGAGACTTGCTAACCCTAATCCTTTTTGATGATCTACTGTTTGTTTACCCAGTCTTTTTAATTACTTCTTTCACTTTTCTAGAAGATTATTAGTTTGATGATAACATTCTCTTGCTGTCATAGTCTTATCAGTAAAGTCACTTAACAACATCCAAAATACCAGAAACTATGAAATGCCATTCCTAGAATCTTCCCTGTGGTGCAGGAAAGTTAAAAATAACTCACCAGTAGAATGTGAGAGACTGAAAACAGCAGCAGAAGCATTTTGGTGAAGCGAAAGTCACTGTGTTGCCAGTAGGTGTAAAATTCCTGTCATCACATTATCATGTTAATAAGACATTCCTATTCTGAACTCCAGATTTACAGAGCATTAATGTCAAAATTCTGTATTCAGGTTACAGCTCCAGTGCTTGATATCAGACTACTACGTCAAACTTCAACATTCATGTCACACTTTTTGCACTTGAATATCAATTAGTGCCAATCACATGAAAATGTAACTAGCACTCTAGTATCACAACCTATTACCTATTGTTAGTAAAATTTTCCATCTTTACATCGTAAAAAAATATTTAAATGAGGTTGTTCTAGTTAATGAGGACTTGTAAATAGTAATAAACATGTTTTAAAGCATTCAACTTTCTTTCATGGCAAGAGAATGAAAGAGGAGGCTCACCTGCTTTGAGATAGCTTTAGCCATTTGATGGCAGCGACGCAGTAACTGAGGTGTGTCCATGTGAGACAGAAGGTGAAGGTACAGCACCTGTGTGTCACTATCATAGTAACACTCCAGCTCCTTCTGAAAATAAATACCAGGATGACAAGCATGAGAATAAAAACGCGGGGAGTTAGCAGCAAAATGTTCGTATGGTCACTAGGGAAAAAGTATGAGGGTAAAGAAAGAGGCAGTAAATAAAGGTTATACCTTGTAACTTATGGTTTTGTATTTAATTTTAATTTAATACAACAGCAATTATTGCAAGTTAAAAAAATTTCTTCAAATGTCCACGTGAACACAAAATAATTTTTTGCTGTTAATATTGTAGACTATACCACTGTCTCAGTTCACTGATCATGTCAGTATAAATAGACACATGGTTTGCGACAACATGCAAATCAGTTTATTTTGTAGAAATATTTAAGAAAGGTCCAAATTCCAGTGTCAGTCAGCAGTCTTTTCAAATGGATAAGATAGCTGTCCATTACCCGTCATCTCATTTGTCACTGTTATCTGGATAGGGCAATTCTTGCCAAAGGGAAAAAAAGTGTGTCATATATGTCAGTGGTCACTAGAAAGCTTACCTCATCAACATCTCCAAGCACACTCTCAAATCCCTGGTGAAAACAATTTTTTTTAAAAATAATTCACATCATTAATCTTCATACAAAGGAATATCTGCAACATATCCATTGCAACACAGTTCACTCTGATCAAAATATTTTTTGAATAATTCTCATTAATAATACTACTACTAATAATAATAGGATTTATATAGTTCATTTCCCCACAAGGAGGTGAGCTTGATGTGCTTCACATGTACCAGTTAGCAATATAAGAACATAAAGGAAAGGAAACAGAAGCATGGGAGAAAAAGGACAACAGGATGGACGAGTTATAGTAGGCGTTTCTTAAAGAGATATGTCCTAAGTCCAGGTCGGAAGCCATGTTACGACTCTTATGTGGGGAGACACAGAGGCAGGTCATTCTAAATACAGAGGCTAGAGAAGGAGAAAGTGCAACAGCCGGATGTCTCAAGTCTTGATATTTGGAATAGAGAGAAAACTGACTGATCTGCGAGGCTGGTATAGCAACACCAGCTCAGACAGACAGATTGGGGCAAGACCATGAACAACACGATAGCAAAGCATTGTGATCTTGAATTTGATGGAAGCCTAAACTGGGTTGGTGGAGATTGCGCCTACGCCTAAGTGGTATTGCATGTTCGGTCTTCTGCTTACAGAATACAATGAGGGCAGCATTGGTCTGAGCTCTCTGGAGCTTGCCAAGTAGGTGGCCAGGAAAATCTATAAACAGAGTTACAGTAGTCGAGCCTGGACAACACAAATGCTGACATAAACTGCTTGGCAACAGAGATATGTCTGATGCAGCTGATCCTGTGAAGTTTGAGACAGATTTGAAAACTGAGTTTACATGATTCTCAAATGAGAAAATAACTCCAAGATTTCTGAGCCAGATGTCAGGAGCTAAGTATCGTTGGTGTACATGTGATACTGAAAGCCAAAGTGGCTGGTCACAGCGCAAAGTGGATGGACGTAGGCAGTAAACAGGAGAGGCCT
Source organism: Pomacea canaliculata (assembly GCF_003073045.1). Classification (NCBI taxonomy): domain Eukaryota; kingdom Metazoa; phylum Mollusca; class Gastropoda; order Architaenioglossa; family Ampullariidae; genus Pomacea; species Pomacea canaliculata. The sequence goes on along the minus strand of NC_037591.1, from coordinate 137,416 downwards.
GACTACTGAAATCTGAGGCACTCCATGAAGCACAGCAGATTCTGATGTAGAGCAGTGGACACTAACAGACTGGGCTCATAGTCATATGCACAGTATGAAATTGTGCTGTTCTCTCCACATTACAGATTTTTTCCAGACTCAAAGTGTCAAAATTGTCAAAACTTTTCCAAATCTGAAAAACCGTCTCCCACTTTATCCAAAACTTGTTCAGGCTTTTGAAAACTGTAGAATCCTGCATCTTAGTTATCAGGGCTTCTGCAAAGGCTAAATTTTTGGGGTCCCAGGGACCCCTTCTTCAGATTTTTAAGGGGTCCCAGGCTAACTCTAAGGGGTCCCTTTACAATGTGAAGAAAAAAATCAACAAATCAACATACTTTGTTCAACTGCCTATCAGGCACACAAAGCACTGTAATGTCTAGTCAGAAACGGCGAGATTTCTGTGCCATGACGTCTGTGCAAGCATCTGTGATGAGCTTATGCTCACTGTACTTGGGGTGCTCACTTTCTTTCCATTTCTGAGACGCTGTCAACATCTTGGAAACAGGTTAATGGAACTCTTCCCGGTAAGGGAAAAAACTCAGTGCAAGCTAAGTAACTCTCACCTTGTAGCAGACGACAACAATAGATTGGGCTACGATGTCAGACACTACACTTACCCAACTTTGTATCTGTTCTTCGTCCAAATTTGAAGGGGTCCCCTGGGACCCCATTGACGAAAATTGAAGGGGTCCTCCCAACTTTTAATGCGTATTGTACACAATTTTTTGAGTAAACAGAAGCCCTGGTTATTAAAATGTGAATACCTATGAATACTTCTTCAGTCTTCATCTTCAGTCATGGTTTCTGTCATCACTGACATGGTCATCCTTAATTTTACTGAGAGCGGTCCGGTGGCGCAACGGTTAGCGCCTGTCACCAATACAGTGAAGGCTGGCTGCCCTGAGTTCATTTCTCATCTCGTGCATGCTGTTCTTTCTCTGCACGTGGCATATGTTTACAGGGCTGGCTGCCTTGCCATAATATAGCCTTAGTTGCTGGCACGGCGTAAAACACCAATTCCCCATCCCCCCTTAATTTTACTGTCAAGAGGACAGACAGTTCAATTGCCATATTTTTCCCTGGCCATTGTGTGCACAGTGGGTGACAGACGGCAAATGTGTGTGACAGAGGACTCAGGCTGAGTGTCCCCCTTTAGTATTATCTCTGTATTTTGTATCTAATCTCCCAATTAGAGTTACTCATCTGTGCTTAGCCCTTATCAGGACTCTCTAGGTCGTTTAGCTACGTGTTCTTGCCACAGCCTGTTGTCCCAGGCAGTTGTCAGGGAGTAGGTCGTTTTCTTTTGTACCTGCTCAGCGTATAGTTGTGCCAGTGTGGTGCTGGGCTGTGCGGGTGCCCATTAGTTTGCTTAGTTCAATCTGCTGGGTTGTTCAGTTGTTTATGTTGTTTTTTAGGGCGGGTCCTCTCTTCTATTTTTTTTACTTTTGGCTTGGTCGGCCACATCTAGTCACCATCAATAAACATATATTTTGAACTGTCCATATGTGTGTGTGTGTTTATTTGATCACAGAGGCTTCATTTCTCATGTCAGGAGTGTGAGTGCCTGTCGAACGTGTGTGACTGAGAGTGATGTGACAGCGAATCCCGCAGCGCCGGACTGCATAATGCAACACCCCTCTTACAACATTCAAGTGGTATAAGCTGGTGTGTTTAGCCATATGATCCAGCACAACAATCTATCAAAGGCTATCCTTCAAGGTACTTTGGAGGGTGGTGAAAGCTATGGTGGAAAGAGAAAGAACTGGATTATAAACATGAAGGTGTGGATTGGTTGTCCAATCAGGACCAGCCCACTATTGCCCAAGACATTGCAAGATGTGACGTTTATCCATGTATTCCCCCTAACGATCAGTACCAGTCATAGGATGAACGAATGAACGATAAATGAATGGGTTTGATGTGCACAAAATTAAATTCTCTGAGTCCACTGATAATAGTTGTCAGACTCCTGTTAAATTTCTTATAATCTTAATATACTTTTCTTACACTGTTATTGTCTATGGAAGCATATCTTTAGCCTATGGCAAAGAAAGAGCAAAATGGCAATAATGTTTACAAAGAAAGAATATGCTTAATATTGCCAAAAAATTCTTCTTTCTCATTTAAATCTGTACCTGAAAAATATCACGATCAACAACATGGTTTAACATAGATGCTTTGGATGAAAATAGAGTCAGGCGTGTTTGTCCAACGACTGCTACAACACAAACTTTGGCTCCACTTGCTGTAAAGGATCTGAAATAACAGACACATTTCAAAACATTGAACTCAGTCAAATTTTAATAGCTTCAAAGAATCTCTGGATAACATTCTTTAAGTTATACATCTATTTTCCAGGTTTGATGGATAGTAAAATATTTATTTGAAAGATGCAGATAATGCTAAAGTGACTTTTAAGAGAACATTAAATAATTCATGAAATCTAGGCAATAACAGCCAGTCCCTACTACTACTATGTAAACTGCAAGGGAGATTTTGTGTATGCTAAAACAAAATACTGATGCTTAAGTCATCAATCTAAACATTTCTATTTCACCAACAGAGATAATAGCTATAAAGCCAGCAATAAAAATAAGGTGGTAAGAGGAACATTGCATTTGATGCCTATTGTGCTCATGCAACTTCACACATATAAGCACCTTGAGTTTGCCTTTGTTGGTGGGATATGGCATCATAAATAAACATTTATTAGTATTATTTGCACATGTGGAAACAGCGTTTTACATGCCATTAGAATACAGTGAAAACATACAAGCTAAAGGAGAAATAAGACACCTCTTAGTAAAATATAAACTGGCATTGAATATAAATAGCTGTCTTGACCCACAATGCAAGGCATACTATACAGTGGAACCTCAGTTAACAACCACAATCCATTCTGGAAAGTTGGTCGGTGTCCGAAATGTTCGGTATCCAAAACAATTTTCCCCATAAGAAATAAGGGAAGTAGATTTAATTGGTTCCCAGCCCCTGTTGACTCGCTAATATTTGAAAGTTACAGGCTATATTAGTATATAGGTATTTTTTAATAAGAACAGTTATAATACAATAAAAATGGAGTTAAATAAACATAAAAACATTAACGAAAGCATTTAAGCATAAGAAAACTTGCCGTTTTCACGGCATGGATGGATGGAAGTATGGGGAGGAAAGGGTGGAATTACTGCTTGGATTCCTCCTCCATGAGCACATGTGACATTGTAAAATCGAGAGAGACTTCCCTTTTCTTTGAGGTTGAAGGAAAAAACTTGTCCAGTGTCTGTTGCTTCTGCCTTTTTTGTAACACTTTTGGGTAATATGACATCACATTATCATCGAACATGTTTAGGCTCCTATTGCCTATCGCACTGTTAGGGAAAGACTTTTCTACACACAATTGCAATTCCCCCCACTTCGCACACATTTCTTTAATCACAAAAATCACAACATAAGAAGGATGCGCACAGATAAAGATAACAAATGATCGATCGTAACTGTGTCTTGAGCGTGAATGATGCTTGGATCAATGGATGATATGCTGGTCGGTCACGTGGCTGTTCGGTATTCGAGTTTTGTTTGGCATTCAGTGCAAATTTTAAATGAAATTTTTGATCGTTATCCAAAATGTTTACTATTGGAGGCATTCGCTAGCTGAGGTTCCACTGTACTGTCATTAGTAGCATTGACGGTGACAGGCCATTGTAATTCGATATACTCCTTCTTCTTCTTGTTCCTAATCATCCCTAGTGGAGCATAGGGCCATAAATTCTATATACATATAAAGAAAAAGGGATAAACTAGAGGATAACATTAACATATCTCTCCAAAATAGTAAAGAATTAACACAATAACATAAACATTGCCATAAATGAAATGATAATACTGCTAGCTTAACTAGAAAACTTAATTTAAAATATTTTTTAAAAGGACAAAACCATAGTACATGTCAGCTTTCTTCATTTATCTAAAACTAGAACAAAACATAAGATAGAATTACTTAATATATAAGCAAGTAAAATTTAAGAACTAAAAAAGTATGCAATGACTACAAAGAGGGTGATATAGCATTCAAATTCTAAATTTATAAAAACAGACAATATTAAAGGGTAAACGCTATAACTATAGGTCTATTTAAGTAATGAACAGTGTAGATAAATATAGTACCAAAACCTAAATAGAAGTCTAGAATACAGGAATTGAGCAACCAGTAAACTTGACAGGACTCAAGGACCATGTGATCAAAGAATTGAAAGAGAGCACCAACAACAGTAACCAAAACCTGCGGCGTCACTACCCTAACCCTCTTCCCTCATCTCCCCTTCCATTTCCCCATCCCCACAGTAAGAAATCGCCTTTAGGCGAAGCAATTTTCCTTTCCAAACACAATTACAACAACTTGATCAACACGCACCCAGCAATGACTTCTTTCACATTAAAACTCTATTATCCGAGAAAGTTTGCAAGGTATGATTATGTACACCCTAGCTTAGTGCGTCAGAATAATTAGCACGAGATTAAATAGCACAAGAAAACAAACTTTACTGACTGAACATCGAAGTTTTCTACGAAGTGGAAGAGACTGTTGGCGGTGACGGACGACATGGCGGCCATGTTTGCAGGGGACGTCACTCTCGACACTTGGCTGTCAGGCCGACGTCCACACAAACAACTACTTCACCAACGGCCACAGATTTCTCGCAGATATCACTTGATGACAAATAACATTCTTTTTCCTATGTTCTAGAAAGTAAGTGGACTGTAGGAGAAACGGTGCTCCTAAAGACTAGCTGGTACTCGCACTGTCGAAAGTGCTTGTGACTGTGGTTGACGACTGTCCTCACCGCTCGCTGCTTTGTCCTCAGTAATTTAGTCCTTAGACAAGGTTTTTATTTCGTCCAATTTTGGGAGTTAGCAGAATACATGAGAGAAACTATTATCACGAGGAATCCAATTTAAGAACTGTAGCACTAGTCAGGAATACAGTAGAATGTCCTATTACGTCGACTGCACCTGCAGCGTCCTATAAGTAATTGACCCACTCACGTGAAACGAAATTTACAGCGTCCACTAATACTTTGAAATTATGAAAATCATCATTATTTATTATTAATATTTCTGTAATATTTCTAGTTTTCTTTTCATATTGCAAGGGCAGAATTTATCACATAACAATAGCTGCATACTAAAGAGACATCTTTCGGTGGAGCAAGGAATACATGTAGATACACTTTTCGTTTACACTAGTGAAGTGCATGTACACATTCATTTTTGTTGATTCTGCTGTGTATTTTAAATAGCATCATATTGATTGGGTATGTATTTAAGGACACCTAGGTATAGTAATGTGCTAATTGTCTGGATCGTTTTGAGTTCATATACTATTATATTTGTTATATTGTGTCTTTCTAATTTGTGTGTGTGTGTGTCAGCATTTACAGGCATCCATATATTCAATTAACATCGACAGCAGTCTCAGGGGGTAGCGGAATTAGGACAGGCATGATAATTTGTGGACCCACCTCAGCAGTTTGCATGTCTTGTTTTTTCATCTAGCGCAAGAGCTAACCTGGAATCATAATGGCTGAACGCTCAACTGTCAGTATTGAGAAGAAATCATTGCAGCGACTGGCCTTTGTTGTTCCGTTAGTCTCAGCGTTTCTGTACCTATCATATCAGATGTTGTTTGGACCTTGCACCATCAGTTTACAAGGACTGAAGGTAAATAAAGGTAACTGACTGAGATCTGCATGGTAATCCTAACTGGCTCAAGGATAACTGCTTTCTCTCATTTGTTGTACTTGCCCGTTGATTTTTGTGAAGTTTTGTGTCTAATGCTCATCAGCACATCTGTTACAATATTTAGTTGATGTGTCTGAGCCACTTTTCATCTTTTTCTGTGCCATTTTATTTCAACTGTCACATCTGCAGCATCTTGCCATTACTTAAATTTTAGATCTCAGCATCGGCTGTGTCGACTACCTTCTGATTACCTTCCTGCAGCTGCTTTACAAAGATTTAATGTCGAGCTGTCACAGCAAGCTTTGCACACAGTACAGGCCAGTCTACAACGGCTGACATCATGCATCTTCAGGAAGTTCAGCTTACAGTGACCGTTAGCATGTTGCTCTCACAAGAGTTGTATTGATGGAATGATATTTCTATCTGCTGATGTTAGGCCACTGCACTGAAGAGCTTCCATACAAATGTTATAATATTTTTCAGATATTTCAGATGCAGAACTTTATTGACTTATCGAAGATTCCATGTAATGGCAAGGCTGCTCACCACATTTGTTCAGCGTGCCTATTTGTATTTAGCCTTCCATATCTTCCTTTTATTATTACTGGTCAGTGCAGAGAGTGTGACCTATCTTGGTCGTGATGCTGTGCATTACAAGGGCACAAATTAAATTAATCACATGATGGCAGGTTTCCTTATATTCATGTTGTGTAAATAATATATAATAATAATATATATGCTGTCTTTAGTATTAAGGAACACTTTATGTGCTTTCTCTTAATGATACTGTACTCATGCTGTCTTAGTCATAATAAAGCCATAATCTGAAACATTGTTGCTTAAATGACTTATCTCATTATAAACATAATGTCCAGGGCAGCTGATGGTTTATTGGAAACTCTGCAGCTTCTTGTCATATAGTTTATATGTCCAATACAATGACATAAAACTGCAAGTCAAGGAAGCTACAGACTAAATAAGTACATGAAGATCTAAGGAGCATATAAATGCAAAACTTGCAGGGAATAAAAGATATTTTAATAATAAGGGAGCGATATCGAGGTATATAGAGATATTGTTAGTAGTGATGTAGGATCATAAGAAGTATTTTGTGTGCAGCAATGCCATAAAGCACATTGTACAATGCTGTTTTTATTGTATAATGCTGATTTCTGCTGTTAATTTTCTAGAAATAAAGTTTCTGTTTTTGGTACAGGGTTGCTGGTGACTTGTGTTAGTAGGTAAATGTGACATAAATGTTTCCATTTATCTGCAGGTAACAGGTGACCTTGATTTCCGTTTCACTTCACCAGATGGTAAACCACTGCTGTCTGGTCACTTTGATTTTGGCCACCCACGTCCAGACAGCATGGACTACGGGCAGACAATTATTGATCGTATGGACTATTGTTCATCAGAATATGAGTACAATACAGGTGAGTGGTCTGAAAATATTGTCTAGCCAGTGATGGCAAAGATCACAGTATTGAGTCCTAGAGTTATTAAATACAGTTGCAAAGATAATGGTGTGAATTCCTGTGTTGTCAGTGGTTGTGCTAAAAAAAATGTCAAAGAGTATTTAAGAGATTTAGTAGGCAGAATTATTTGCATTATATATATAAATTCAAATGAACACATAAAATATTACACACATATATCATGCACAAATAGACACATAAGCATGGAAGCACAAATGCTGATTGATGCTAAATTCCTTTTTTTGTCTTCTATTATTTGTCTGCAGAATTGTTTCTCCTCTCTGCTTGTCTTAAGCTCTGAGAGCATGCTCTTTCATGAGCATTATTATGCACAAGGATCTGGTGAAATTTTGTTTTTAAAAATTCTATTTTTTTTTTTTTTTTTTTGCACCCTCATGTTTTGATGGCTTATATAGAAAATATTTGATGAACTATGTTTTATCAAACAGAACTACTGGGCATAAAAGTTATATATATATACCATTCATATTATTATTTAAGATTTCATTGATTCATTTATCCCTTGACTGGTACCAGCAGATAATCAGTTCATTTCGTTGGGGGAACGAGGGATAGATAACAGAACTGAATAGATGCAGTGGCTGACAAAGCTTGCCGCTAAAGCCAGTGGCTGTTGCGGTTCTAAACTAAAGCCAGTGGCTGACAAGGCTTAACACAGCTAGCTTTGCATAGTAGTAAGTTCTTTCTGCACATTATGGCCAGTCTATTCTTTTATGTTGGCCAGTCTATTCTTTTATGTTAGCCAGTCAATTTTTTTTTCTTTGTCTGCCTTGACATCAGCTACCTTCCAAGGTAACCAGAAGGATGGTCTCAGAGTTTCATGCCAGGTAACATGGCTAAACAAGACTAGTTTGCATCGTTCATTGTTGCCAGGAGGGGTTCTCTGTAGCCTACGCTTTGGGAGCGGCAACCGACAGGGCCTGCCACTCTTGCCTATTTTGAGAAAAGTGAGCAGGTCCTGTATAGGATGATAAGTCCAGTCTTTAAAGTTTGTAAGCCAGTTCTTCCTTTGGCCACTGCAGCATCATCTACCTTCCAAGGTGTCTTGAAGGATAGTCTTTGACAAGGTGTCTTGCTGAGTCACATGGCCAAAGAAGACCTACTTATGTGACCTGACTGTTGCAAGAATAGGTTCCTGATGTCCTACGAGTGCAGTCATTTTGTTTCATACAAAGTCATTGATTCCATTCTCTCTGTATGATATCTGGAGCTGCCTTCTCAGGCACTTGTTCTTAAAAGCCTGAATTCTCCTTTCCGTTTCAGGGAGCAAAGTCCACGCGTCACATCCGTAGAGCAGGATCGGCTCTACCAGGGATTAGTACAGCTTGTACTTGGTAGTAAACCTGATCTTATGGCTATGCCAGATCCTATCTAGTCTAGCCATTGCTGCTGTTGTTGTCACGATCCTGATGCAGATATCTGGCATGGAGCTTCCGTCCTCAGAGAGGGTGGCTCCCAAGTCTTTGAAGCTGCTGAACTCTCTGAGCTGTACTCCATTCATTTCATATATTCTCTGCTTTGCTGCTGCCATAGATCATAACTTTGCTCTTTTCAGTGTTGGTCTCCATTCCATTATGTGTTTGAACTGTTCTGATTACATTATAAAATCATTTGTAGCTAATGTCACATTTTGCATTTGTTTCTATTCAGGTTGTATTGAAGAGACTCACAACCAGAGAATTCGCATCACCTATGAGAGAACAAGTGAGGGAGAGTGCTACAGTGTTGTTCGCGAAGGTCTGCGCTGTCCAACACAGGAGGTGAAAGACTGCTTTGACATGAGGGGAGCTCACTGGTATGGAGGCTTTCAATCCCACACACAGGTGAGCTTTCTAATTGTGATATCTATGAAAGAAAGAAAAGGATTAGAAACCTTCTGTACATAAAGTTTGGCCATTTCAGATAAAAGTAACCTTACTATTTCACTCATTTTAGACAAACTGTACATGTCCTCATAGTTTTAATAATAGTTAAAAAAAATGAAAAACAAAAAACAGCATTTGAGACCAGTGCTCAGAAAAGAAGCCTCCCAATTTCTCACCTGAAAAACAAGACCAATGGTTGTGCACACTGTCACCTCCTAAAGCCCCTTTTGACTACAGTAAAAAGCTTGGCTGGTTTGACAAAACACTCTATCTAGTCCCAATTAAACAACTATGTTTTTTATTTAATTCATTATGCAACTGTGTTTTTTATATTTAATTCATTGTAAAATTGTGTTTTTGAAAGGCACATTGCAAGCTATATTTTACTGTCATATTATATATCATTATTTAGGCTGTTCTTAATCCTATACACCCTATTGCATTCACTGCTGTGTTGACCAATCATTGAGCAGCATTCTCCTTCCCTCTTGTCTGATGTCTCTGTTGCCAGCCATGGCCACTTGACAAGTCTCAGCTAGCATCAGCTCCATACATTTCCACTGACCTAGGATCTCATGGCCTGGGCATCGGTGGTGTGTTGGAGCGCTTTTTCTTTAACTCTAATGGAGTTGGTATCTTTGTGGCGCACGAGGTGCCTCTCTTTGTGAGTTTGAATCCTCTGGGAGATCACCGTCTGTGCTTTTCTGCCAGGTGAGTTGATGGGTGTTTCTTTCAAGGCCAAGTGGTAGCCATATGTGCCGTCAGTAGCACTTGCTTTGTTGTCACTACATTGTCTGAACATGTGGGGAACATTTAATTTTCCCTGTGACAAGTGTGAGTTATGATCTGTAGTCCTTCAACAATATAATAACCTGTTTTCTTTTAAGAAAAAAAATCATGCATTGAAATTTCAGATTTTACTGCTTGGCAAACATTGTGAACTGTATCAGCCAGCCATTAAAGTATGTTTGTCGAGATGATGAAAATTTGGATTTTTTTCACTTTCATTATGAGTCTTCATGCTGTTCTCCTCATTTTGGTCCGCAGGTATGATGAAGGCTACTATAGAAATGGTGGAGTCTCTCTACCAGTGCTGAATTATACAATATGTCATGCTGCTAATGTTCGCAAAATCTACAACTACATGTCTCGTAGATTTATTTCCCATCCCCAAGACATCCCAGATTCGCATTTGTTTAGGCATCCTGTATGGTCTACTTGGGCCATGTTCAGCAAGAACATTACGCAGGAAAAAGTTCTCAGCTTTGCAGCCAACATTACCAGATTTAATTTTCCAGCATCACAGCTAGAAATTGATGATGAGTGGACTCATCAGTATGGTGATCTGGAGTTTGACGAGAACAAATTTCCAGATGCTGCAGCTATGGTTAGACAGCTGAACAAACTAAGCCTACGTGTTACACTATGGACACATCCTTTCCTGAATCTAGATTCAAAGGCATTTTTGGAGGCATCTCATGCACATTTTGTGATTGGGACCAGGGGAAGCCTTAATCCTGCATTAGTCAGGTGGTGGAATGGAAATATGGCAGGTCTTCTAGATGTGACTAACCCAGCAGCTGTTCAGTGGTACTTGAAACGTCTGGAGATACTAAGAAATAAGTGAGTACATTTTTATTTAATGTGAAATATAAATAAAAATGTAATTTATCATATGAGCTAAAATTGTAAAAATGTTAAACTGCAAAAGTCAACAATAATATTATATTATTCAATATTAGTTAAGTTAGTAATAATATGTGATTAAAACAGATTCGCAGATATCAGAATGCTGTTGCACACAAATGGCATGCCTCGTCTGTCATTAGATCATTTTATTTTCTGTACTTCCAACTCAGTGTTGTCAGAATGCTGTTAACACAGACGTCATTCCTCATCTGTCAATAGATCATATCAAAGCATTCTTCTCACTGACCTTTATGAATTGCTTTTCATTTGAGTACATTTGAGGGAATGCTTTTACCAGTCTATGATTTTCACCTAACATTATTTTTCATTACATTTTTCCCCTGGGTTCAGGTACAACATAAGTTCCTTCAAATTTGATGCAGGAGAGGCCTTTTTTGTACCTGAGGCCTACCAGACATTTCAACCAATGTTAAGTCCAAACACATACAGTCAAAGGTGGGCAGAGCTTGCATACCAAGCTGATCCCCATGTCCGACACCAGGTAAGATTTTTCCTTCATTAGTTGTCAGATGATGGTCCTCATTTTTTCTTGTTACTGTCACAGACTGCTTGCTGTCACTCTAAATAAATGGTAATCCTATTTTTATTTAACTCTTTGGAAGATTTGTTTATGAAAGTACATATTTCCTTTTCCTAATTTTTCGCTACAGTTTACCTTCAATTTAAGTTGAGAACATCTAGTTTGGAATACAAATTTTGAGAAAATGTGCTGTTTTTAATATCTGTAAATTGCCACATGTTCGTCTTGGTTTTAGCTCACTAAATTTATGACTGTGCAAAGTAGGGTTGGTTTCAGATACAAAGACAATGATTGACAGACAGATGGCAGCATCAGTATTTGCAAAAAGTTATTACTTTTAAGGGAAAAATCATCTTGACAACCTGAATAATTGTGCACTGAATTTAAAAAAAAGGACCTTGGTCCTGTTTTGCTGGGGTTTTTTTGTAAGACAAGGAAAGGATGGGGGCTTCTGTACTGCACTATTGTAGCATGAGAAATATAGCTGCTTGAATGCTTGCTTTTCCATTGAATTTCAAAAATAAGTGTCCTCACTGCGCTGGCAATAAAGCCAAATCTTCACACTGGGTGATAGAAAAACAAATGAAAATATTTTCTTTATTACTCATCCTAACCAAGGGTAAATGTTCCTACTGTCTTGTGGATGATTTTGGGAAAGATAAAGGCTAAGGGTTAACCCTACAGCAAATCAGGATGCTAACATCTCTGTGAAAGCGTTCCTTGATGAAAGTACTGACCAGGACCTCGTCTCCATATATTCACGACCAAGGCAACCCTTCAGTTGAGGGGCTATCACCTGTGGTCTTGCTTGGAGAAAAGTGTGCCATCAGGTGTGCAAGCCCAGAGACAGGACTATGCAGGAAGACTATCATGCAGGCAATGCAGGAAGACTATCATGCTGGATCAGTTGAGGCCTCGATCAACAGTGGCTGCACTCCTTTGCAGCTAACTCCAAAAAGCAAAAAATGCACTACTGGAGCAAGATTATCAGCAATTGCACTTAGAAAAGGAATCTCCATTGATGCTTGAGTCATCTGCATAGTACACCAATACAGCAAGATGAAAGAACTCACCCATGAGTTGAAACAATACAGATGGGACATCATGGGACCTGCAGAGGTCAGATGGACAGTCAATATCCTCCACAAAAGAGTCAAGGAAGATAACTTGGCACTCCCCAGACTGTGTTGTTTGATTCTTAACCAGACTAACTCATCCTATTGCCAAGTGGTTTTAAATCCAGCATCAACAAGGCGAAAACAAGAGCATAATCAGGTACAGGCATAGGCAGTGACTACAACCTTGTTTTTAACAACCCTGAAGTTGAAGGCTAAGTGCCACACATCCAACCGCTAAATTTGCCTTTGACTTGGAAAAGCTATGAAAATCTGAAAAGCTGGAAAATTTTACAGGCCCAAGTTGCAAGTGTATTCACCACCCTCCACATGATCGGCTGTGATGTAAACACCCTTGATACAAACATCAAGGAGGTGCTACTAGCAACAGCTGAAGAGGTGCTGGGGTGACAGAAGAAGAAGCAACCCAGACATTTCAGATTCCTGCGACCTAAGGATGGCCTTGAGAAAAGAGGGGGAAAGTAACCTCAAAGCAGCTGTCAACTTCAAGAATGTAAACATCAACATCAGGAAAAGAGATGAAGGCAGCAAAAGGAAACTAGAATAAGGAGCAATGCCATAAAGTAGATGAAGGGATGGCATGGAGTGACAACAAAATGGTCTGTCAGCTACTGAAGGCCCTCACCAAGTTGGGTCAGCAGAAAACTTTAGTCATTGAAATCAGTAATAGTAATATATACAAATTCCAACTGGAAACAGACCCCAACACCTTGCTAGCAACAGACTGCAAGCAACCCTGACAATCTCCTAGTTCTGAGGGAAGAGGTTGAGATAACCATATGCAGTCTAAAGTGAGGGAAAGCACCTGGAGTCAACAATGAGCTGCTCGAGCATGGCAGGGAAGAAGCTGTGAAGGCCTTCACCACTCTGTGTCAAAGAGGATTTGGAGAGCAAAGAGTGGCCCAGCAAATGGACACAATCACTTGTCATACCCTTTTCAAAGAAAGGCAACAGTAAACAGAGCCAAAACTATAAGTTTGATCAGCCACCCAAGCAAAGTCATGTTTAAGGTAATCAAAAATTGCCCTATTTCCTCTGCCTAGGATCTTCTAGTGGAAGTGCAAGTTAGCTTGAGAGCAGACATGATCACAGTTGAACAGATCTCCAACAGTCCCATCCCGATAGAGAAACGCCTACAACAACAGAGAGAGATTTACCACAACTTTATCAACTCTAAAAAGGTATTTGACTATATTTGGCATGACTGGTTGTGGCTACCGATGTGGAAATTCATTGAAAAGGGCCTTGTTCAAGCCATCAGAGCGTAGTAGAAAAGCTCAAGGAGTGCAGTACTACTCATCATTGACATGGGAGACTTCTTTCAGACAACAGTGGGTGTTGGTAGGGATACTCCATGTAGCCTGTGCAATGCAATATCTTCCAGGATAATATCATGCTAGAGACTCTTCATAACCACTGCAACTCTGTGTCCTGTGCACTTGTGTGGTAGATGTTGACCTCTGTGTCCATCAGCGGGAGGCTCCTGTGCAACCTAATGGCAGGCAGCCAGCTGCAGCTCCTCAGAAACATGATGACAGTGCAGCTGCATAGGGAATGGAGAGCAGCACTAACAAGGGCAGAGTCATAGTCAACACCACCACACCCAGTAAAGCAGAGATCTTTATGTATGGAATATAGCTCCAGGTCATTGCTTTAAGTACCTGGGTACCATGCTTTTCAAAGTTAACATTTGCACGGCAGACATTCACAGAAGGATCACAGCAGCAATGACCATACATGACAGAATGGGACAAAGCAACAACATGAGATTCGCCACCAAGTACAGGGTGTACAGAATATGACAACATGAGCAGCACTGCCTGGCCAGCTATCTGGGGATCAGCCAGTACCAGTCATGGGATAGATAATGATGATTTGTGACCATTCACATCATGGACTACAGAGTTGTGGGAGAGAACCAACAAAAAACCTACCAGCCAAGACATCAAGAAGCAGAAGTGGGGCTGGATCGGTCACACCTTGCGAAAGCCGGCCGACAATTTAATGAGACAAGCTCTGGGCTGAAACCTACTGGGGAGGCACAGGGTTGGGAGACCCAGACAGACATGGTGGAGATTGGTCCACAGCGAGGTAGGGAAGGTGGCATGACATGGTCCCACCTGGAAAGGGACGCCCAGAACCAGGTCCTATGGCGCGGTGTAGTTGCGGCCCTATGCTCCACTGGGGCCAATTAGGAACAAGAAGACTACAGACTTATTGTACAGATTCTTTATGTAACAAATTTAGTTATCACGCAGATGCTTTATGATGGCTTTAACACATTTTAGGTAATTAATTTTATGATTACATGACTGGAATTATTTCCCTTTATATTAATTCTTATATCACCTTATTAGTGAGAGACACAGATCTCTCTGCATTGTCACTTGGTTAATCTTCAGGAATGATTCTTTGTTTAGGAGGTGCGTGTAGGATGGGCATCTCAGTCATTGCCTATAATTGTGCGCATCTTTGATCGCCGATCAGCCTGGGAAGCACATGAAGGTGGACTGCAGACGGTGATTCCCGCAGTGTTAACAGCAGGTTTGGTTGGCTACCCCTTTATTCTTCCAGATATGATTGGAGGAAGCGGTGCCTACATGGATCAGACATTTGGTTTAGGAAAGCTTCCTGATCGAGAGCTATTTGTGCGCTGGTTGGAGCTAAATGCTCTGATGCCTACCATGCAGTTTTCTGTCCCACCTTGGTATTATGATGATGAAGTTGTCAATATTAGCAGACACTACATAGAACTGCACCAGGCCTATTCACAGACAATCCTGGAGTTAGCACAGGAGTCTGTCTTAACTGGCTACCCCATCATAAGGCCACTTTGGTGGGTGGCCCCTGAAGATGACGTGGCTCTCACCATTAGCTCACAATTTCTCTTAGGCAACAGTGTCTTAGTAGCTCCTGTCTTAGTTCGAGGAGCAAGGCGGCGAGATATTTATCTGCCAGAAGGCACATGGGAGGATAAGTTGAGAGGTGACATGATACAAGGACCTGTGTGGCTGCATGATTATGAAGTTCTTCTTGAAGAGCTACCACTTTTTGAGAAACACTGACAGTTTTAGTGACAATAATAAGATTAAGATGTTGGTAAAAAGGATATGGTAGTCTATCTCTCCCATCTTTACCCCATTCACCCAAAGATAAATACTAGTAACCAAGGCAAATAGCAGAAACTACTTTTGATGAAACATTCAGATTGACCTCCTTATGTTATTGTATTTATGGCAGTGTGATGATTTTTGCATTATTGTTATTTTTGTGGCAGTGTGATGGTGTTAAATACAAATTACCTGATGTTGCCGTACTCTTACCTGTGATAAAAATTAAAACTTTGCAATTGTGCCACATAGCATAATCTTAGCAGCCCAGCCCGTCCACTTGCCTTGCTGCATGGAATTGCCTATCTTGTTACAAGGCATTGCAGTGAACAGACCAGTACAAGGAATAAGGTTACTCGCTCTGTTCAAAATCTCTCTCTAAAAATAGTTTGCATCCAACTTATGCTTTCTCCACGCTTATTTCGACATTACTTGACCTATCAAAGAGCAAAAAAGACAACATGCAAGTAAGTAAAAATATAACTTTATAACTGTTTGTGAAATGTTGATAAATTTTGTGCATGTTATTTGTAGTGCGCACTACAAACTCCATGCACTTTAGTACTTACTACTTGGCTTGTTGCTGCTCTAGCGCATGCACTTATTAAACCAAGACCACAACTTTAACAATTTCACTCACAGATTATTAGCAACAGAAATAAAATTTGGCTTGGGTCAAGTGATTCACTTCAGCTATCAAAGTCTAGGGAAATCACGGCAAGGTAACAAAACTGGTTCTCTGAATGTCGGCAAATATGAATATGATATGAATGTACGTAATATGTACAGGTTGAATTATTATGGTGAGTTTTGTGGCATTCTTATGCATTCCGTTGTTACAGGTTCATGGGAGCTGATGGCTCCTTTGTCCCATTTTTGCCAAATAGTTACCCCTCGTCTTTGGAGAGATGGTGGGATAACTAAGTTTTTTTCTATACTGTACCATCAATTTCACATTTTGAACTGTTATTTTTAATGTTTCTTGGAGGTATGAATGTATGAAATGGACTTATGTGATATGTAATAACATACCATAGGACCATCATTCTACTTCTGTCATCTTTACCTCCCATGATAAATCAGGTAGCCAGCTGCTGTGTGGACAAGAAGCGTTTTCCACCCACAAGTGAACCAGTGACTTTCTACTCTGCAATTAAGTGTTGCCTTCCCAAAAGTTGTGTCACCAAATTTGAACAATATTTTGTGACAAGTTTGTTATCCGTTTCTGAAACAAGTTTTCCTTAACAAAGACAAATTAAAAGACTAAGATTAATGGTTGAGATACATGATCTCACATCCTGACTGCACTTGTGATTTTTAGTGCTAGATTTGTTTTTTACCTTTGACATACTGCACCAGAGGTATTTAGTACATAATGGTGCCCACTACACTTTAAGAGTGCTCTCAAAATAATTTGTTGATAAAAATACTTCAGCATCAGTGAAACCATATTTCAATGTTTATTTAAAAATTCCATGGAGTCAAAATGCCTGTTTATATCCTAGAGTATGACATGTATCTGTGTGTGCATTTATTGAGTTTTTCAGGTTTCAGGAAAGTTATGTACTTGTGTTAAAAGCACTTGTACCTCCTCTCCCCCCTAAAAAAAATCCCTCTTCCTTTGACAAAATCTGTTGTATGACTTTGTTATTGTAGGATGGAAACATTAACTGCTCATTATTTTGTGTAATCACCTTAAATTGTGAATTGTCAGTTCTAGTTGAAAGACAGAAAAGCCATTAATTGGTGGTCACCAATTTTACATTTGTGTTAAGTAACAGTTTGCAGTTATTGTTTGCATTTATCAGAAATTAGTTTATGACATTGAATTTGACAGGTATTTATGTATGATTCTGGATGAAATAAAAGCTATTGCCCAGTTTGTTGCTGTTTTACACTATGTCCACACGTTTTTTTTACAAACAACAAAACACCATCTGTGCCTGTGGGCTTCCAGGATCTTATGCTTCCTCCCTAAAGGGGATGTTTTTCTTTGTTCCTGTACTTTCTTGAATGGCGTTAGCAGAAACATATGAAATGTTCATAAACTAAATTCGGTTGTAATATGTCATTATGAAAAGACCGGTCTTAACTGCTCATTACACAAGCAATCTCCGTTGAAATTCTATTGATTTTTTCACATAACGCAAACTCATATACTTCTTCAGTTCCTGTCCTGGTGCTCAAACTGATCAATCTTCTAAGTGGTGCTTTACCAAACCAAGTTCACCAACAAAGATTAACTTTCTTCAGCCAGTCACATAGCCATCCAGAGAACCACATTCTCCTGACGTCTGATGAATCTATATGAAAGCCAGTTGGAGGTATGCATACAATTACTGAGAAGCAGATAGCCGAGTAGTTGGAAACAGGTGTCCAAACTGAGTGGCACAACAATCTTCCTCCAGTTGACCCAGCTGTTGGGAATGGCTATCTGACTCCATAAAGTGTTAGGACTGGACACCACCCTCACATAAAGCTGTCCCTGAAAACAATGAGGTCTCTAACACCTTATTTCCAACAACTTAAAAAGGTTCAGGGATGAACTTTACCTTTGACCTATACTGTTACTGCTTAGGCCTCAATATTACTCTGACAGATTGAGGTATGCCTTAAGGTTATTGCAAAAAATTGGCCAAGTCTTACTTTATGATGAAGCATTCTAATGCAGATCTGTGTAGGAATAGTGATAACTCTGATAGGAAACTAGTAATTATTCCCTCTTTTTCTTGGAAAGGAATTCTAGAACAAAATATGTATCTGCTCTCACATAAATCTGTAGATATACACATATATATTTGCTCACACAGAAAACTGTCTACATCTATATATATGTGTGTATCTCTGCTCACGCACAAATCTTTCTATATATTCTCAGAAAATCTGTCTGGGTCCATATCTCTTTATATACACATTTTCTCAACTCTATAGATCTATATTTCTTTGCATATCTCTGCTCACACAGAAGCCTCTTACACGTTACATCAGTGGGGCAAAGTTCAGCAACTCACCCATGAGTTAACGGTACCAGTGCGACATTGTGGGACTGGTGGAGGTCAGATGGACAGGATTTGTTGAAACAGCAGACGACGCCCACACTGGCTTTCAGGAAGCATGTTCCTCTAAAGATAATGAAGGAAGCCGTGCCTTGATTTTGCCAGCTATGGACAGCAATGAGATAACCCTGTGGTTATTGCAGGACTGGTGGTTTCCCTTTCTTTTGTAGATGTGGACTGTGTTGGAATCCTTAAGATGCTGGGGGACCATGCACTCATTCCACATGGACTGGAAGCGCTGGGTCATCCGCTGCAACAAGGCCACACTGCCCATTCTGTACACCTCAACAGGAATACCATCTGATCCTGGGTCCAGAAAGAGTTGAGGCAGAAACATTACCACTGTCTGGAGTAGATAATACAGTGTGTCCCACTCGGGGCTGACCCTTTAAAAATACGAGTTACTCTGCAACACATGTGCATGTAAGATCATACAACAAGGCTCAAAATATTCCTTATTTAATGCAGAATTAATTGAGTGTCGTGAAGAGGCGGTACAGTAGTGGTCGCGGCGTGGCGCAGACGAATGTCTAGCTCCGAGACTCTGTCCCTGCAGAATGGGGAAAGCAAGCATGAAGTATACCGCACCACAGAGTGTTGTTCATTGTGAAATGGGTCACCAGGTCAGTAACACAGTGTCAGAGAGAATATCGGAGGAAATTTGGAGTGAGAAGTCCACCTAGCTAGAACACCATCAAAAACTTGTCCAACGCGTTGGACATGACAGAAAGCCTGGTGGATTTCCATTCTGGAGGACAACCTCGGATGTCGGATGAGACTGTGCAAGATATTAAGGACTGTTAGGAAAATTCCCCCCAAAATCAATACGTCGCTTAATTAGCTCAAGAAAGCAGGTACTCAAAGTCTTCCTGTCAACAAGCCACCAAGAAAGGGAAAATCAAGCCATACCGCATGTGCGACATGTTTCAGAGGACTTTCGCAAATATGTACGATTATATTGCCTTGTGTGCAGACTTTGAAGGAGGACATTTTCAACACTTTTTTTTAAAGTGGACTTGTTTTGCATTAAATAACGTATGTTCGGTTTTTTACAGCTTGCCTTAACGTTAACACTTTCCCGAGTTATTCGAAATGTTCAAAGGTCAGCCCCGAGTGGGACACCCTGTATGTCTGTGGTCACTTTAATTAAAGTGAAAAGGTCTATATGCTGACTGAGTATGAGGTGGTGTTCTTGTAACAGGCCCAGAGCTGTGTCAAAACTACATTCTTCCGCTGCCAGTACATTAGGTGCTTACTTTGAAGACAAGATAAAGACCATAATAGACAGTTTCAGTGACTCGGTTGATACTGTGGAGCAAACCAGTGACTTGTTTTGTGGCACGCCCCTCTCTAACTTTCAGCCAGTGACAGAAGATGAACTTTTGAAATTAGTTCGGCGTTGTAGCCCAACCACGTCTGTGGATGATCCTATCCCCACTAGTGTTGTTCTCCAGCACCTTGACATTCTACTTCCTGTACTAGTTCGCATAGTCAATGCTAGCCTTTTCTCTGCCTCTGTACCCAGACAATTTAAAACAGCTGTGATCAAGCCTGTCTTAAAGAAGCACAACTTGGACCCGAGCTCGTGTAAAAACTATAGACCTGTGTCGAATCTGCCTTTTGTTTCGAAACTTGTGGAGCGTGTCGTTGCTCAGCAGTTGACATTCCACCTGGACCGCTACAGCTTATTGGATAAATTCCAGTCGGCGTACAGACCCAAGCACAGCTGTGAGACAGCCCTTCTGTCTATGAACGATCTTCTGTGCAGTGCGGATGCAGGAAAGTGACTCTTGTGTCCTCCTTGACCTGAGTGCGGCCTTCGATGTCATTGATCACACCACTCTACTAACTCGTCTCCAGATGGATGGGCATTGGTGGTCCGCTTGCAGTGGTTCCATTCCTACCTCATGATCGCACACAAAGGGTGATGGTCAATCAAGCTTCTTCAGTGACAGTTCACTGCTGTGCGGTGTCCCGCAGGGCTCTGTTTTGGGCCCGGTTCTATTTTCTATTTACACATCTCAGCTTGGTCCTCTCTTTGAGAAGCATAGTGTGAACCGTAAGATGTTTGCAGATGACACTGAACTCTATTTTTCATTTAGTACTGACAGTGAGTCGGTGCGTGAGGCAGTTTGTGCTGTAGAAGATGTGTTGCTTAGAGGTCAAGTCATGGATGCTGAGGAATAAACTCAGCTTAATGATGAGAAGACAGAGGCGATGCTATGTGGTTCCAAGCTAGCCTTAGTAAAGTCTCTCTAGACTGCATCCAAGTGGGTCAAGCTAGAATCCCCCTCTCAGCTCCGTACGGAACCTTGGCCTCTATGTCGACAATCTTCTAACTATGTCTGATCATGTCAGTTCTGTAGTCAAGGCATGTTATTTCCATATCCGCACACTTGGACGACTCCGACCCAGTCTTAATAAGAAGACTGCAAATGCAGTTGCTGTGTCCCTCATCGGTTCTACATTAGACTATGCCAACAGCTGCCTCTGGGGGATTTCAAAGAGCGAGTTGTCGAGGCTTCAGCGAGTACAAAATACGGCTGCGAGGATAGTTGCACGACAGAAACAAACTGACCATATTACTCCTGTACTACGTGACCTACATTGGCTTCCTGTGGAGAAGCGAATTGAGCATAAATTGTTAACCTTAACCTATGGCTGTCTTCGCGACCTTGCGCCTGTCTATCTCCAAGAACTCATTCGCCGTTACCAACCTCAGCGGAACCTTCGTTCAGCAGCACACTTCAGACTTGAACGACCGAGTGTTCAGTCAGGGAATGCTAATAAGAAGACTGCGGGTTTCAGATCCTTCTCCAATGTAGCCCCGCTTTTGTGGAACTCGCTTCCCCTCTCGACCAAGGAGTCTGCTAGTCATGCATCTTTCAAGAAAAATCTTAAGACTAACTTGTTTAAACTTATTTGAAGTTATCATTTTACCTACAGTTTGGTGGCTGCTGGGATCACCGCGCATTGAGCGCATCTTTGTGATGTGGATACTATTGCGTTATAAAACTACTTCTTCTTCATCATCATCATCATCATCATCAATCCTCCAATCAATCAATCAATCAATCAATCATCATCAATCATCATCAATCATCAATCAATCATTCATCAATCAATCCATCATCCATCAATCCATCATCATCATCATCATCATCATCATCATCATCATCACCACCATCCATCCATCCATCATCATCAATCATCATCCTCATCATCCTCATCATCCTCATCCTCCTCATCCTCCTCCTCCTCCTCATCCTCCTCATCCTCCTCCTCATCCATCCATCCAATCATCCATCATCCATCCATCCATCCATCATCAATCATCAATCATCATCATCATCATCATCATTCTTTATGATCTTAGAGAGAAAAGACAAGTTGCAAACTGGGCGGTAGTTGTTCAACACATTGACAATAAGCGTGGATTTCTTAAGTGGCCTCATCAGGGTATTTTTAAACAAAGATTGGAAAACACCTGATGAGAAGCTGACATTTACAATGTTTGTGAT
Organism: Pomacea canaliculata; assembly: GCF_003073045.1. Classification (NCBI taxonomy): domain Eukaryota; kingdom Metazoa; phylum Mollusca; class Gastropoda; order Architaenioglossa; family Ampullariidae; genus Pomacea; species Pomacea canaliculata. The sequence continues at coordinate 115,221 of NC_037591.1, read as the reverse complement.
GGCAGGAAGTAAAATAGCTCACCACTCAAGAAGAAGGCTTGTGGGCATCGGGTTTAAGTTATTGGCTTGGCTTTCAGAAAAATCACCTTTATATCTGCCAGGTCGAAAGTTGGTCAGAGACCATCCGGAGAGAACATCACAAGGGATGCTTTCAGGCGCCGACATCGAGTCCACGGAAGATCAAATGACGGAAATCTTGTTAACAAAATAATCACAAAACACTTGCAGCAGCTGTGAAGCAGGATAGGCAGTAGCGGCACTGACTTGCTAATTCCAGTTATTCCATTACAGATGTAAAAAATCTTCTTGGGGGAGGTGCAAATAATTTACGATTACAAGTACAAGGGGCCCGGAGAGGTCGTCTGTCCCGTGGCCCGGGCTGTCTCTCGGCGGCCCTGGACTCGGATGATAGTGAGGGGAGGTGCGCGACGTTAGCGTCCCCAGGGCCGCCGAGAGCCAGCCCGGGCCACGGGACAGACGACCTCTCCGGGCCCCTTGTACTTGTAATCGTAAATTATTTTCCCAGTATATAATGTATGTTTACAATTCTACAGACTTGAAACTCAACTTCTGCATGTGTAATGCTTGGGTGTTCTGTCCTTAGACCTTTCTTTAAAAGAAAAAGAAAAGAAGAAGAAAAGAAAATCCACTGACCAAGGCCGGGCCCCCTTGACAGCCGCGGGCCCGGTACACCAGACCCCCCCTCTCGTCAGGCCTGAGCGTCCCTCTCGTACCGGTAGCCAGGTGTCCTATATATATATATGGTAGTATATGGAACAGTGTATATAAGGATGATGGAAGATGGCACGCATACACACGCACACAGGGCAGGTACAGGCTGGCGATGGGGGCAATTACTTGCCGGGTGACACCCCCGTGACCGAAGGAGAGAGGGGCGGGTCGACTAGCGACAGGACGTAGGTGCGCGGGTGTGTTTGGAGGGGGTAGAGCGTGAAGGTCGGGTGAAGAAGCGAGTGGTCAGAACGTGAGGAGACAGCGCAGAGGTGCGCGAGTGTGTTGTGTAGAGTTTCGCCATAGCCAGCACTATCGACTGGCATTGGAGTAAAACGGTTCAGAACCCACGAAAGTGTTTTGTTCTTGTGGAAAGACTGTGGGTGGTGGTGGGGGGGGGGGAGATCACCCGCATCTTACCCTGATACATATAAATATGTCTCACCTTGCCCTTGGTACATTCTACAGTGCACTGCTGGGCACCTACAGTGCACCTTTGCTGTATGTTGGGCCTGTAGCTCTTGCACTGTCTGCCGGCTCGAGTCTTTTGCATGCTAGGGCAGACCTAGATACTAGTGAGAGTTTGGTGGGAGATAGAGCAAATAGGTGTGAACTGCCCTAAGAAGGACAGGGAAGACTTCCCATACCAAAGGTTCTAACCTCTCCTGCCCGCCCCATACACATCAACTGGCATAGTACACCAGATCTACATTCTACCTGTCAACTGTTCTCTTTGTTACAAAATACAGTTTAAGCGTTAATTCCTGCAACTCCGTTGTTCCTTTCCCCTACCAATAATCTTGAGAAAATGCTCCTTCGTGACACTGTGACTGAGAGGGCACATCTACTTGTAATGACTTGTAATCTACTTGTAATGACCGTGCAGAAACATGCTTTCGATAAGGTCTCCATTGCTCGAAGAGTACTTCCAGCTCTTTCTGTGATCCCAATGGCCCCAGGATCTTGAAACCCCAAACCAGAATGCACGCTGTGTGCTTTCTATGCTCCACGACGCATTGTCAGCTGTCCCGAGACAGAAAGAGGTAAGTTATCACTCTTGTCAAGAGCGGGTGCATCAACTTGAGTACACGTCCGTGAGGGCATGGACGTGTATAGGTGGACTGATGGCTGTATGCCGAGACTCACTGTCGGCCTCTTGCGAGGGGATCTACATTCATGGTGAGGGTGTGTGCATGTGCTCAAACTGTCTGTGTTCTCAAACGGCCGCAATACTGAAAGTTCAGACTCTCTAAAACACACGAAACTGGAAGTGACGTAGTTGGCATGCAACCATGTAAACAGCTTCGATTCAGGAGTCCTCTACTATAGCAAGGTAAAACAGAAATTTGCTTACGTCTCTTGTTTTAAAGTTAATTTTTGAACGCATGTAACTTATAGATCATTACAAACCCAAGAATGGGATCGAATAATATAATATGACAACGATACACTTTGTATGATAACGATACTTGAAAAGTCTTGATTAACGGACGAACTTAATTGATGGACGTGTTTAGACTGTTCGGGTGTAGCAAGATAGGACCTCTCCTCAAGAATCGAACTCCCGCGAGGTATGCAGACGCTGGGTTTTCTAGTGTTGCTGAATGGATTAGCAGACATTTTCGTGGTATTTTTTTATCAAAACCAAAAATAAAGCGTGAGTTGTATGTGTTTAGCTTTTTTCATGTTATTTTTATTTAAATTTGACTTGTAGTTACTCCTTAGCAGACGATCAAACACCCACTCGCGCAGTGATATCAATGTAAAATAGTCTCACTATACATATCTCTTTGCAAGCTGTAATTATTTGAAACTAAAAGTTTTACGTGTTTCTCTACTGTTAACTTTAATTTTGTAGTATGCACAGACCATTGGTTCTCGCTGAGAGCTCGGTTCTGTCCTTACAACACCTTGATGGGAGTTTGATTCTTGAGGAGAGGTCCTATCAGTTCTTCTTTCAAATTTTACACGAAAGGAAACTTATGAATGATACAACACAATGATATATTATGACTCTAGATATTTACCGGCTGGGATATATCTGTTAGCTTCTTCAGGGAGGCTTCGATTATAAACTTTTTTAAAGTAGTGTTTAATGGAACGGTTTAACAAATAAACATTAAGGGAGAGCCTTTAATAATTTAGACATCTTGCAGGTCTTGTTCTCCGTGGAGACCGCAGTTCTTCATGTAAAGTGGGCAGAACATGTCTGGAAACCTTTCAGTCGTGGCTTTTGAAGGAGAACTCAATACAATAGTTAAAGAAGTAAGATACAGTTTATGATGTATTGAAGAGAGTTAAGAAATACAGATGTGCTTTATTTACATTACTAGAGTTCATCAAAACTTTCATAGTGTAGTTACAAAAGTTTGAAAAAGTTCAGAAGCAGAAAGGTTGAAATCTATGATCTCACCATCTGTTACCTTCACATCTTGCTGCACTTTGTGGCAGAGCAGATTTTCCCCATTATATACCCTTTATGTCACCACCCTTGCTTCTCACCTAACATTTGGACCACTGGTCAGGAGCTAATGAATTGTGATTATATTATGCTAAGTAAGGTCACAAATTGCTGCTTTAGAAGGTAAAAAAAAAAATATATATATATTTTGGTCATTCCTGACATCATATTGAAGTAAGTCAAACAGAGGTTAAGACTGTTGTGAATTCATAAAACTAGTTTAAATTGTGCTTGAATGTTAGATCTGGAAAATAATGGGGGTTTTTTTTGCTATTTTTTTGGAGAGGGAGAAGAGTTGGGGAGGAGGGCACCAGTGGGAGGAAGGGTAAATAATAATAAATAATGATAAAGTGAGAATTTATAGAGCACAATATCTCTGCCAAAGGTAGACTCTTTACACTGAACATGGTCAGAAAATAATCACAAAGATGTTGAGTGAAGAACAATGCAAAGACTCGCTGCATTCTGGTTGTAAGGGGCGATCACTATAGATTTAACATTAACAACTCCAGAGAATAAGGGTTAGTGACATCAGAGAATAGTGAGAAGAAATTGAGTAATCTTGATAATATTAAGGAATTTTATCTTATGAAACTGCAAAAGGGTGATCGCCACTTCAGTTTATTCGCTCCAACTCATTGTCGCTGCTGAAGTGAGTGAAACATGGTAGAGTAGAAATAGCCAATAGATCCAAACAATTTGCATTTCAAAATAACATTAGCTACAATCCAGCTGCAAAGCAGAAGAGGACGAAAATGTAACAGAAGTACATGTAAACATGAAGGTCCAATGCTTTTATCCAAATTGAAGCACAACCACAAAGCATAAACAAAATCAAGGAGAGACGACCCCCTCAGCCTGTTAGGCAAAGGGACAGTACTCTCAAAAATAATCAAATTGAAACTACTTGAGATGTAAATAATAATAATTAAAAAAAACTGCATCAGGTATAAATAACCATAGAGAAACTACTTCAGGCAAGATTTTCATCCCATACCCTTTCTGTTATTTGGCATAATGATTTTGGCAAGCATGTTCACTCGGGGATCTTAGCACCACTCATGATAGTAATTAATGCCACAATTTATCTCTGTGCTTTTTTGAGATATGTACATAATGATACACAATGATGCTGATTAGGTTTTATGTAGATATTTATCTGCTTGCTTTTGGGAAGTTTTAGATACATTATCTTGGATATATCCTTGCCAAATTCAGTTAGTCCTTTTGATTCCTCTGCAATTGGTCAGCACTGATTCCTAACCTTAATGTTACATTTAATTTGGTCAGTATTTGGACTTTGGAGGCTTTGACAGCACTCTGAATGCATTTGAAAAGGAATGCAAGGAAAAGAATAAGGCCATTGACATCCTTGACAAGAGGGCCCATGGAGATGAGAAGCTACTTGCTGTGCAGGTATTTAGAGGGATGTTTGGCTTCCTCCTTAGCTTATTTGAAAATGGCACCCACAGCTAACAAAAACAAAACCTTTAGTGTCTTCTTTATATTTTTCTGTTCCTTTTAATTTTTAGATTTTATCACATGCTTCTAATGAACCCCTTTCTCAAACTGCTTAATATCTTGTATTTAACCATTGCTATGTGTACACATTGGTGGTTTTTATTTATTTATTTTTTTTTTAGTAAGACATTACAATAACAATAACCAACTTTATTTGTCCCAATGGGCAATTTAAATGGGAGGTGTGCTCTGTTTTCAATATATATATATAGAAGTCATTACAATTACAGTGCAGTGGAATAGAGATATTAACATTAACAAGACCAATGGGAGATATGGGCAAGACATTCCTATGCACACCTACACATCACACACACGCACTGTTAATAGTTCATCTGTGATTGAGCAGCTGGACTGCTATGGCACAAAAGATTTCAGATGCCTATTGCTCTTCCATTCAGGCATGGCATAGCGCTTACCTGAACTTAATAATACAAATTCCCCCACTAGCACATGTTCAGGTATTGATAGAATGTGGGAAGCTTTCCTTACTAGGTCACAGAAGGAAGTCAAGTCCCTCTGTTTGATACCAATTATCTTGGAACAGATGTGAACAGTGCTATTCAAACTATTCCTATCATGGACAGATAGATTATACAAGATACAAGATACAAGACATCTTTATTGTCTATGGTCGCAAGAGACATAGAAATTTTTCTTTGTTGGGAGCTCCGAAAAAAACAAAAAACAAAAAAAAACAACCTATGAAATGAAACCAGCATACAAATGAAAAGGATAGCAGACTGTCATAACTTACTCACATAAGATAACTTACTTCTGCCTTGTTCACCTGTTTTTTTTTTTTTTTTTCGTGTGACAGTGACTTTGGGTCAGATTAATTTGATATTTATTTTTCTTGTACATTTCTTTATAGTTTTTGTGTATCTGTATGTTTCGGTGTGTATTTGCATGAGTATTTGTATGTGTCTGAATTGCTAGAACAAGAGTTGACATTTTACAAATACTGTTAGTAGTAGTATTTAATATTTCTGCCAACAGTATTAAGCCTATTTGAATAGATGTCTTAGAAAGAAAGCTGTTGACTGATTATGAATATTAGATATCAGTCATCATTAGCCTTCTGAAGTCTAACTTTTTATCAGGGGGTTGGGGGTGGCAAGGCACATAGAAGGCACTTCCCTGAAAAGGCTGGGTAATGGAGCTCTAGTAAACCTTCAACTGGCCCAGCAAGGTGAAAGTAGATCTTCAAGAAAACAGAAAATGGACATAGATTTACCAAGATGGAAGTAGATCTGGAACAGCACATGGGAAACAGAAATGAATGTGAGAAAAGATTAGCTCATGGGAAAGTCTATATATATGATGTCAGAGACAGCAACTACAATGGGAAGCAGCTTCTGAGCTTGTGCATAGAGTACTACCTGTTTCTTACCAACGCATTCTGTCAGTGCCACCATCAGCTGTACACACGATACATGTCAGCATGGCCAGTCAGCTGTATCCATGATACATGTGGAATGACCTCAACACAAAGTCGCTGATAGACTTTATTTTGGAAAGAATTGCAGTGAGATCCTGCATCAGTTTTAAGGGCCTAGGCATAGATCATAGACTTGTAGTCTTGTTTTATACCCTTGTCAAATGGAAGAGAAATAGAAAATGCCAGCACAGATCATAAACCTTTAGTCTTGTGTTATACCCCTGTCAAATGGACAGTTCAGGAAGTTCTAGCAGAAGGAGGTTAGGGAAAAGGTACAGGAAAACAGAAATGAGAACATTTTCAGGCAAAACAGAAAGTGTTGAAGAATGATGGACATTATTTAAAACATTAATTAATTTAAAACATTAATTAAATGCCTGAGAAGAAAAGAGTGGTAAGAGAAAAATAAGAAAAGGAACTTGAAAGATATATCAGTGGTGACTGATAATGCAAATGATGACTGAATAGCTGAATGTAAACGTAAGAGATGTCTCAATGGTGAATGAAAATGTGAAAAATGAGTGATGGAATGATAATGTGAAAGATGACTGAGTGGTGTATGATAATGTGAAAGAGGAAAGTTTTGAATATGGGTCAATTGCCAAAAGTATGAAGATTATGTAAACCACATGTTGACCAGATTATCTTGCTTACAGGCAGCAGAAGATCAGTTTGGGACTAAATATGGGGAAGAACTATCCACACTGTGCAGACTAAATATGGGGAAGAACTATCCACATTATGCAGACTAAATATGGGGAAGAACTATGGGGAAGAACTATCCACATTATGCAGACTAAATATGGGGAAGAACTATCCACATTATGCAGACTAAATATGGGGAAGAAATATCCACACTATGCAGACTAAATATGGGGAAGAACTATCCATCCCAGCGAATATTGCAGGTGTGTCAAAGCAGTGGCAACCCACTGTATGCAGAAAGGCAAGATTAATATTTTCATTCATAGAAGATCCATTTTAGCTTTGGAAGTCAAACCTTTTGAAAATATGACATGTAAAGTTTTGATTCTAGTTAGTAGATTTTTGTTCGTTTGTACAATTCTTCTAGAATCAGATGATGGAGTTTTTCCATGAGGGCAGAAGTGACTTCTTTTTCAACCTTTGGCAAGACCATCTTCCACAGGCATTACGGGACACAGATAGTGTGGCTCAGAAACTGGAGTTTTATTTGAACATATACTTTGCTGCCTATCCCATCAAATATAACCAGCCACAGGTAAGGACTGAAATAATTGCCAACCTAGTCAAGTATACATAAAACTGCTTCAGTAAAGATGTGTGAGACTGTTTTAATTATTTTAGCTAAAGGGGTGAATTGCTTCATTTCCAGTTATGGTAGAAAGCAGAATGTAATGTGCTTGCTTGCAGTCCCCAAAAGACTTACATAGACCGTAGAACAAAAAGGTGTTTGTGTGAAAACCAATGAGTGAGAGAGAAAAGTGAGGGATGAACAGCCATGGGGGGACAGAATGGATGAGAAATAGAGGCAAAACTTTTATACATGTATATGAGTGAATGGGTGAGAAAAAGTTACTTTTTAATATTTTATACTTTCAAATGCTTAGCACTTAGCAGCTATTTTACATATCCATCAAAAGTGAGTGGTACACAGAACACACTGTGTGCTGATAGATAATTGGGTACATTGAATTTTAAGAACTCCGTGAAAAGAAATCACACTTATTTCAAGACCATAAGAAGCACCATGAGATTCTAAGTGGCATTAATGTATAAAAGTTCTGTCTCTGTTTCTCACTCATTCACTCACAATTTGCTATGTGTTGAGTTTATCACCTCAGAGTTTAGAATCCTCCAGGTTCCAGATTGTATTCAGGCCTGTGGATGGGCTGGCAAATGAATCTTTTGACATGATTTGGGCATTTGTAGGTATAATTAGTATAGCCCTGTGCTTGTTCATCTTGATACCTGTGTTTATATTTGGAAAGTGGCAATCAAGCAGGCTAGAGGTGGTCATTGATCTCTCCTGGACTGGCAGCATTGGTTATCTGTTTCACATCGCTCGAAGTTTCTGCCAGGTGATGCTGCCCTAGGTCATGACAGACATGCAAGCAGTCAAGGAGGTAGCCTTCACCTGCAGATTTCCACACATAAAGCTTGCTCCTGTTTCCAACGACCGTTTGGCTGTTGTCATATCATAGATTTTATTACTTTTCTTGAATTTTATTACTTTTTCCAGACTCTGATTTCACAAATACACAGATTCTTTTTCGTGACCCATGAGGGAACATTGTACTTGTGCAGTACTTTCTAAGAAGTTCAACAGTTGACAGGAAACTCAGTGCCAATGTTAAAAAGCACAGTAATTTCACTCAGAGTTTGGTGTTAGTTTTTTTTTTACAACCTAGATCAGATCTGCTTCTTCACAGATGTTTTGGGATGACAGCCACCATGCTAGCCGGTTTCCATGGTATGACTTATTTTAAGTTGCTTGTACACACTGACACAAGTGGACTGAGTTTTCTCCACCACACTTTCAGCTTACTGACAATCATTGGCTTTGCTTCAGTGCATAGATTTTGGCCTCCCTTCACCATGTTTAAATCACTGGCTTAATAGATTGAAATGAAATCAGTTGACAATTTTGATGAACTGCAACATTAAGCAAGATATCCTGTGATTGCCAAGATGCAACTCGAGTGGCTAGTGTTCTAGCAGATAGATTCACTAAAAGGAAAGAAGGAAAAAGAGAAAGGGTGTGTTTGTTCAGTGTCCATGGCTCAAAAAACAACAAAAGTTAGTGGGGCCTTCCTGTAATTATTTTCTTTTAGGAATTGTTTTCCTGCTTTTGAATTGCAATTTTTATGATTGTCTTCAAGAATTATTATGCTGCTTGCAGAATGAGACAGAAGCAGCAATGTCCAAGTTCAAGAAATTTATTGAGACTCGGGGATCAAATCTCAGTCAGACAACAGAGTTCCTTCCATACTATGCCCTTCCCTTTGTTACCAACCCAAAGACACATCCCTCATATAGAGAAATCTTTGCTGTAAGTTTTCTAGTTTACGTATTTGTTTAAGCCCAAAGATACATCGCTCATTTTGAGGAATCTTAGCTGTAATGTTTCTAGTTTATTTGGTGTCGTTTATATCATTTAATTTGATTTTAAAAAAAAAAATCTGCAGATACTGCAACTTGTAGTTGTGATTTTAAACATGCGTGATTTATTGACTGATAACAATTTCAGTTTACATTCACCTTTTGCTCCACTTGTTTGTAGTTGGAGCAGTTGTATAGATGAATAAATGACTTGAACATAGCTAGTTCTGTGCACTTTTTCTAATATTTTAATGAATTGTGTCTGTAGGAGGGCTGGTCTAAAGATCTGGCAGTTAGAGTTGAGAAATTCCTGACACTGGCCCTGAAGTCTACCACGCAGCCTCGCTTGTTTGACCTTTATGTATCCTGAGTCTTTTGTTGTGTTGAAGAATGCTGGACAATATTTAAAACTACCTTATTAAATGCCTGAGAAGAAAATTGTGTGGATGGATTTCTGTGTGCTTGTGTGCTCATATAAGCGAAATGTGATTTCATCGACCTTTGTATACTTGAGGCTTCACACAACTTATAAAAGCTCAGAATTTATGATCAAACATTTTGTGAACATCATTTCCTTAATATACTCTTTAGCGTGGTACACAAACTGATTTCAAAGGTAAGCTTTCATTTTTTTTAAAAAAACCCACAAAAAACATGGAATACAAATCTTCTATTTCAGCATTTAATCTGCCATTTAGCAGTTTCTTAGATACTGTAACAAGAAAATAGGATGCAAAGATTCTAAGTGTGCATCATGATGATGAGGAGGAGGTGGTGGTGGGAGTAGTTGGTTCTTTTCAAGATAGAGATCATGGACTGTACCATAGATAGTGTAGTTTTATCTGAATGAAAAAATTGTGGATATTTATTAATGCAGCATGTGAATCTTTAATGTTATGGGAAATTGCAAACTTGTTTTTTACACAAAAGAATCATAACAATAAACAGATATATCTGTAGAGTAAAAGGGTTTCTAATGATAGAATAATCTTCCTTCCCAGGAAACCAGCAACAAATCTTATTGTTGCAGCAACAACTGAATGATGCAGAAAGAAAAACACTTACCTATATTCGCCGTCACAACAAAGTTCAGGTAGCTGCTTGTTATATGTATTATAGACATCATCACAGCAAAGTTCAGATAGGCTGTTGTAATATGCATTGCATACAACATCGCAATAATTTGCAGGAAGGTTGTTTACTGTAATATATAATACACCTGTCATCACAACAATTTTGGGCAGGCTGTTTGCTACAACACGTGACTGATGGTCCTGTGATGAACAGATGCTAGGCCAGTGCAGAACAAGATAGAGACACCTTTCCTGCTGTAGAATTTGATTACCTGACTTAATGACTGTAAACAGAAAAGTGATTGTTGCAGATGATATGTAGAGCTTTAATTTATTGCGGCTGCTGCAAATGACTTTCCTTGCAGGCAGACTATCATGGCCTGATAGGAATCACTGCTGACCTTGTTGATGCTCTAGAATCTACAGTTCAAGGCAAACCGGTATGAAAAACTGTTAAATAGATGTGGTTCTATGAGTTATATTATTTTGGTAGACTGTAGGTTGTAATCCTCAGTTGCCTTCCCTAGATCTTGAGTGGCATGATATTAGTCTTACTCTTTGTTAGAGTTGGTCATTACAACCAAGGGAAGAGGCTGTTTTCTCTCAGGTTTTTTTTTTTTTTTCTTTTTTGGTCTCAGACTGTCTTTTTCTTTGCACTGAACTTGGTGTTGATGTGTGTTTTGATGTACCTGCCACTGTGCATTGGGAATGTGGAGCCCCTTCTTCCTTGGTAGCTTTCTTTTATGAGGGGGAAAAACCTTACAATCCACATGAACCTGATGATAACATATTGCTTTTGTGGAATGTAGATTAGAATCAACTCTTAATTCTTGGACTGTGAAACAGAAGCACAAAAGTTGAATGGTCAATTTGGTTATCCATTGTTCTTACATTTGTTCTCTCCCTTGGTTATCCATTGTTCTTTCAGTCTTCAAGATGTTCCAACCTCATTTTCCTTTTTTTAAATCATAATCATAAATAGGATTACTTGTTTTACAAGCATGCAGAGTGTGACTTGAACTAGTGATCACACCCTTTTGTTACCATGAATTTTTCTATTTTGTTAGGTCTCTCAAATTGTATTCATTTTTTTTTTATTTAAACTAAATATTGCTATAATATGCAATATTATAATATAATGTGCCAGAAGGCTCTTAATCCATCATCCCTACTTGTGGTTCTGCCTCAACATTTCAAACTCTGCTGTTACTTTTTTCCCACAGGTTGCTGACAAAGTAAGTTTAAATGGAAATTTGGGAAATGTCCTAGTATTTAAATTGTCCCAAAATGCAGCAAACAGCACAAGTAAAGCTTCTTTGTTTCAAATCTTCAGTTTTTGCTTTGCTTTTTTGTTTTGTTTTATAGAACTAAATATAATCATATGATGAAGTCTGGGTAATCTACAGCACTCCAAGAAAATGTTGAGGTAGGAGCTCATGAAATATGCGAATGTAAAAACTAGGACATGGAAACTGTAGTAGACTTGTCTGCCTTAACCTGCAGTCTTTTCAATACCAGACACTAGGAAATCTCTGTGACTGCTGTTTCTGATCATGTAACCTTTTATCCTTTTGCTAGATAGTAAAGCTATATTTCTTTTACTGCTTTTTTCTTTTATTTTTTGTGACTATTTTACATTTTCACTAGGGTTGTTCCTGGCAAGACACATCAAGTATACATGTATTGCTACTTATTAAGTTTAGAATAGACCAATGGACTTGGACACTATATTGCCATTAACTGTGCAGGACATTTTTTGTGTTGGTGGAAGTGTTTGTTCAACAAATTCATCTGATATAGAAAAAGTTTTATACTCTACCTTTAAATTTACGAGACTTTCTTTGTGACTCTGAAATATGCATTTCTTTATTTGTGACTTTCCCTCCTTTCTGCATGCCCGTATGAATGTTTGTACCTTCTTTTCTGTTTCTCTCAAGTATACAGGTGTACAGGAAATGCTGCAGGAGCATAGAGCAATAGGCTATAACATCATGCTAGTCTTTCAAACAAACATGGTGCATGTATTTATGACTTGAATAATCATTCCACAGTATTACATTTTCCTTATTAATATCTAATCACCATACACAAGACACAAATACTCTGATGATACTGCTCTCCTAGACCTCTCAAACTCACACTCTACCTATGTTGATGCAGTAGATAAATTTAATAAATGGTGCAAAGAAAACTATCTTGATCTAAATGTAAAGAAAACAAAAGAGCTGGTGATTGATTTCAGATGCAAGAGCACTGTTATCCCTGACCTATTCATTGATGGTGCCAGGGTTGAACGGGTTGATCAGTACAAATATCTAGGAACTGTGATCGACGACAAACTCACTTTTAACACCAACACAGAGGTCATTCACAAGAAATGTCAATCTAGATTGTACTGTTTACAAAAACTCCGTTCCCTGAATGTCAACAAAAAGGTTTTAAGTTCTTTTTATAGATGTTTTCTTGAGTCTGTGTTGACATTTGGATTTTTATGTTGGTATGGAGGATTGAGGGCTAGTAATAGGAATGTGTTAGATAGAGTTGTGAGTGGGAGGGTGATTGGGGAGAAGCAGGAGTGTCTGAGTGAGTTGTATGAGAGGCGAGTAGTATGGAAAGCGAGAGTGATTGTGAAAGATAGTACACATGTTTTAGCACAGTATTATAATCTTCTTCCGTCCAAGAGACGTTATAATGTTCCAAGAGCTTGTAATGATTTGTGAGTGTGTGGGTGTGGGTGTGTGTTTTTGTGAATATAGTTTTAGTGATGTTTCTTATTTAGTTGGGTTATTTACATGGATTGTAGGTGTTTGTGTGAGATGATAGTTTATTGGTTTGAGTGGAATTAAGTTTTTATTCTAAGCCAGTTGTTTCACTAAGTCTTGCAATTTCTCCTTGTTGAGATAATAAAGTTGAATTGAATACACAAGACACAAGCATTTCTTTGACTAGCTGCATGAAGAGTATATCATGAATGCAGTGTCAAGCTTTAAGTGAGAAATGTAAGATAATGTGTAATGTTTCTCCTTATATCCTAGTTACATTCATTGCCAACTGGTGTTGCCATAGTGTATATTTATAGCCAGGTTACTAGTGTAGTGATGCATTGTACACATATAGCCACACAATGTATACATGTAGCCATGTTACTAGTATAGCCACACAGTATATGCATGTTTGTTCAGTGTTTGTTTACTTGTGTCATGTGTATTCTTTTGTGCAGTTATATGTACACAGGTTATTCACAAGGATTATATATATATAGAGAGAAATATACAGCTCACATGCAGACGGTAATTTTATTTGTAATTTTGGATAACCCTGTTTGCAACACTGCAGAGTTTTATGTTTTTCAATCCTACTTAAAATATTCAGCTATTTTACTACATATTTGTATTTTGATTCCTTTTGAGAGGTACTCAGAGCGTGTATATGTGTGTGTCTGTGTAGATCACACCAGAATATCTTCAGCAGCTGTGTACTCGCCTTTTTGCATCCCACATCAGCGCTTCTGTGGATCTGACTCGACCTGGGACAGCAGGTGAAGCCCTGAGAGCCTCTGTGGCGCCAAAAAGGTAGATAGCACAAGAGAGCAGCTTTCTTGTACAGCCCTGTATGCAGGATTTTACAGCTACTGAATGCAAAATTGTACAGCCCTGTTTGCAGTATTTTACAGCTTTATATGGACATTTTTAGAGCCCCTTATGCGAGGTTTTGTAACTACTTAAGCATTGGTGATTGTGTTAGTCTTGCATCGGTAAATATTTGTTATGCAGGTTAGCATAATTATGTGCATGTGTGAGAGGGTATAGGTGTGCATGGATTTTAAATGTTATATGGGTGTGTATGCATGTGTATATATATTATATTTTTATATATATATACTATGTTATGTTCACATATATAAATTATTTTGTGAGCAAAAGCAAAATTTCTGTCCTGAATTATGCCTGGTACAGACAAGGTCGATTGATTAGTTCCATTGGTCCATATATCACTGACAGTGTCAGGAGTAGATGAACATTCAGCTATCTGTCAACATTTGTCTTTTAGACAGAAAAATTATGGCTCAGTAACTGTACTTTTATTTCTGAGACTGTCTACTGATTGAAGTTGCTGTTTTGCAGATCAGGACAGCTGGATGCTGAGGCCCACATTAACCTCGACTATGCCAAGATCAAGGCTGACCTTCAGAGCGCAGATGACCGTAGGATAGCTCTCATTCTTCAGGCTCTGCGTTGGGTAAGTATAAGAGAGAAGGCTTTTTTCATGGTATCTGGAGGCTTTTACTGTCGACAGATAAAATATCTGCGTGTGCAAGCCAAAAAACTGACAACACAATTACGAAAACAATACAAATGAATACTATTAAATGGAGTAGACTTAACGCAAAATAAAACAGTTATACGCATATCTTTTAGTAGCAAATATTAACAGTGTGTCATATATATATATTCAAACACAAGATTCCATTCCTTAGACCAGTGGTTCTTAACCGGGGTTCGATCGAACCCTAGGGGTTCGGTGAGTCGGTCTCAGGGGTTCGGCGGAGCCTCCGCCACGGAGGTCAAGACACACCCGCAATTCGTGATGACACTAAAGAAGGGTTCGGTGAATGTGCATATGAAACTTGTGGGTTCGGTGCCTCAAACAAGGTTAAGAACCACTGCCTTGGACAAAAGTCATTTTTGCAATAAAATTTGCTTTTTTGCACAAACCAGATCGCAAGTGCCAGCAGGCAGTGATTTAAGATTCTGTAAGAACGGGCCTCCTGCTTTCAGACCTGCTGTCTGCTACTGTTCAGAAGCTCAGAGACCGTTCTACTGGATAATAAGTAATCTAACATAAACTGTTAAGGTCAGTCACATTAAACATAGAAGACATCGGGCAAATACCAGCCTGTATCCTTTACATTTCATTTGACTGATCCTCGTATATACTCGTCTCATCACGTGGTCCTACAGATCAAGGTACCAGGTGTTATGGTGAACAGATGGATATGTGATGTTGATTGGCAATGATGCATAAATCTCATGTGCCTATGTCGTCGTCAATGGCTCGTTCGTTCGTGGGTTGTAATCTATGATGGTAAACTCTCAGTCAACACAATCAACAGCGACAAAGCGCCAAACACAACAAGCTAGCGGCGACACACCCGTAACTGTCTCTCTAACACTCTCGCTCTGACTTCTCTGACTGGTGGGTGGTTAGTTTAGTAGAAAAGTGCTTCCACCTTGAGGGGATTTCGCATTATGGGCAGAGGGGGATTCAATTTGTGACACCAATACCTAGGCGTTATGAATTTTTTAAAAGTTTAATACTGCACAGCGCATCCCGCTATACCCTTAATCTTAACTAAAAGGGTAGTTCAACGGCTGGTAGGCATTGTAAAGGAAGGCCCTCAACCTACTATTATTGTAAAACACGCCAATGGTTTGGATCAAGGTCACCTGAGATCAAAGCAAGTTGAGATCAAAGTGAGGGCAGAAAGACATTGACACCTGCAGTACCCGTTAACCTCCTCTCCCTGTCTGTCTGATGACTGACCAAGCATTCATTCTCTTACCCTCTATTAACATTCTGCGCTTTGTTTTGTCCTAGACTGGTTTGTGACTCAGGGTATATCATAGTATTATACTGTATTATGCAAGATATACTGGAGGCCCTTTAGTGTGTCGCCTGTCCTACAAGATGGAAAATTGCCTGTCACAAGTAACTGATGATGGATAGAAAAACAAAAATCGTTTCAGTGGACATAGCAGAAACACTTGTGTTTGCCCTAGAGTTCTCACAGTATTGCCTCTCACTGGCCATTATCATTCTGCAGAACTTTCTAAACGGTCAGATTTTCATGAACTTTACCCCCATGACCCTACTTTTAGAAACACAAGGACTACAACTACTCTATCCTGGATTGCTGTACACCTGGGTACAGTGGGGTCACCAAGCAGTCAGGGCCTTTCACTCAGGAGCAATTTGGTTGGTGAAAGAGCTGTTGTAGGCTCTAAGCTCCTTGTAGCTGGATCATCTAGAAAGTTTAAAGAGAAAGAATTTACAATGAAAAGTTTCATTTCACTTGTAAATATTTTAGAGAGTATTTAAACATTCCTCTTGTCTGTGCATGTTGTAGTTGTAGATGTATCTTATGATGGGACAGAGCTGAACAAGGATATGCTACAGATGTACAGTTGTCTGGGGCTATGTTGGACATTTGTGACAAGTCATCCAATGGTGTGTTTTATAGCGACTGACACAGTCCAGTCCAGAAAGACGAGATAGGATCATTCGAGAGTATGTGCAGCATGATATCCTAGGCTGCTCAGCTACAGGCCCATACAGGGTAGGTGGCAGTGTAACTAGTGTAACTTGCAGTGTAACAAGTATTGTACCCAATGGCTGCAATGATTCTTTCATGGTATTTGACATAGGCTTTACATCTGTGCATGTTATCAGTGTAATGATGACAGACATTACTTGTATCATATTTACAAACATGTATAAGGTATATATATATATGATTATGAGTGATACTTGCTGTAGCTAGTGGTGCTAAGGTTTGTGCTCATGGGGTTTGCTATATGCAGTGTTAAATTATTGCTGCAGATATGCAAATTCACACAAAAGCTATTTCACTTTCACATATCTGTGTACTCTATGTATTTTTAAAAGAATTTTTCCCTTCTGTCTGTTTTTATGAACAAAGCACTAAAGCTCTATTTTGACTTCTTATCCAATATTTTCTCACTTGTTTTTCATCACCTAATATTGTGTGTGTGGGTTCATGGTTGGATGCCTGGTTGTATGCATACATATGCTTTTGTATGCGTGCATGCATTCAGGAGAGAATAATGCAGATGTTGAAGACAAGCAGTGAGGCAGTCAAGCAGTACCTGGCACGTCTCTACAACGCCCTGGCCTCCCTGTGTTATGGTATGTCTGCTACAAAGTCACTCCATCAGTAAATCTCTCACCTGTGTTGTATATACACTATACCACCAGTAAATCTCTCACCTGTGTTGTATATACACTTTACCACCAGTAAATCTCTCACCTGTATTGTATATACACTATACCACCAGTAAATCTCTCACCTGTATTGTATATACACTTTACCACCAGTAAATCTCTCACCTGTATTGTATATACACTTTACCACCAGTAAATCTCTCACCTGTATTGTATATACACTATACCACCAGTAAATCTCTCACCTGTATTGTATATACACTTTACCACCAGTAAATCTCTCAGGTTCCTGCTGTTGGTAACAGCACAGATAGGTCGTGAAGACAGCCATAAGTTAAGGTAAATCTTCTCACCAATGTAGTATATATGGTCACTTTACACCAGTAAATCTCTCACCTGTATTGTATATACACTATACCACCAGTAAATCTCTCACCTGTGTTGTATGGAAATACACTATACACAGTAGAAATCTCTCACCTGTATTGTATATACTTTACACCAGTAAATCTCTCACCTGTAGATTACACTATACCACCAATAAATCTCTCACCTGTGTTGTATATACACTTTACCACAGTAAATCTCTCACCTGTATTGTATATACACTTTACCACCAGTAAATCTCTCACAAGCTGTATTGTATATACACTTTACCACCAGTAATCTCTCACCTGTGTTGTATATACACTATACCACCAGTAAATCTCTCACAGCTGTGTTGTATATACACTATACACCATAAATCTCTCACGCTGTGTTGTATATACACTATACCACCAGTAAATCTCTCACCTGTGTTGTATATACACTATACCACCAGTAAATCTCTCACCTGTATTGTATATACACTATACCACCAGTAAATCTCTCACCTGTATTGTATATATACTTTACCACCAGTAAATCTCTCACCTGTATTGTATATACACTTTACCACCAGTAAATCTCTCACCTGTGTTGTATATACACTTTACCACCAGTAAATCTCTCACCTGTATTGTATATACACTATACCACCAGTAAATCTCTCACCTGTATTGTATATACACTATACCACCAGTAAATCTCTCACCTGTATTGTATATACACTTTACCACCAGTAAATCTCTCATCTAATCTGTATGTACGCTAAACCGTTAAGAAATCTCCCACCTATTTTGTATGTACACCATACCACCAGTAGAAAAAACATGACCTAAATATGTATCTACACCATAGCATCTGTAAATCTGTCTCACCTGTGGTGTTGTGGTATGTAAAACATTCCATCAGTAAATTTCTCTCACCTGTGTTGTGATAGGTACTACTACTATTACATCACTCCCCCAGTTTTGTCATTCAGAAAGTCTGTCTCACCTGTGTTATGATATATCTTGCTACTAGACTGTACCATGCGATAGTTGTTCCCATTTAACAGGTCTTTCTCATCCCTACTCTGGGTTTCTGTATGATGCTATCTTTTTCTGCTTGACTCAGCTTTTCCATAATTTTCCGTACTTGTGTCATTATACAATATTTTACAATACTACATAGTCAATGTTACCATGTTAGCTAGACTGCCAGTGTGATGACTGATGTTGGTGATTCATTGTCAAAGAAATTGTTATAGAATTTCAAATTACTAATAGCTTTAGGACTTGTTTTTAGTGGTGACATTTAAATTTTCTTTGTCTAAACTGTTTATTGGCGTCACAACAACACACATTTTGTCATGCATGCTCTTTCACTTCAAAACAAAAACATGAACAGATTTTGTCAGAGCTTTCCCACCCAGCACAACACACAGATAATATTTTCAATAACAAATACAGATTACAACTTTATATTCAGAGCAAGTAGTGGCACATATATACTCAAGATACTAATCACAACACTGGACACAAACTTAAAGGGATTGTAAAGGCAAAATAAAGCTGCTTTGAATCGCGTAAAGAGTTTGATCCACTTGAATCTTGTCTATTTTCGCGTCTGTTCATGTGGAAAAAGTTGAAGGCTTTGTAGCATGCTGTGTTTAAAAAGAAAAATTACATAGGACTCTTTCGTTTACTTAGACAAATTCTCGGTCTCCGTCACATGACCTTATGACATATGACCAAGACTGCTTACCAGGTGAAAGAGACAATTTTCTGTAATTTTTACAACTGTGCTTTGAAAAGTTCACTTTAAAACCTAAATAAACTAGCTAGACACCACCGATCACAACGTCAAATCTTCCTATCCGTCTCTGACTGACGTCACACCCAGACTCCTCTGCTTGACCGTCTCGGGAATCTATCGTAGTTACTCAGCGGAAGGACACAAAGGTCGATTTCACTGGATTTTTTTAATTTTTATAAACAGCGACAACCGACATAGTGCTAATAAATGGTAATTAACTGAGAAACGACTCCTTTATTTTTTCTGTAGTGCTCTCGTGCTCTGTAATTGTAACTAAATATATTTTTGAAACATTTGACCATTGCCACAGCCTTATCACAAGCCTTGAGTATCCCTTTAATACCCCCTATTAAAAGTTCATGATCATTGAGTCATGAGTCAGGGCAATTTAAGACTGTTGAATCTGATTATCCCCAAATGACCAGATGGTCTAATCTTGATTACCTATATTTTTTTATTTTGGTTCACTGTGGTTAGATTCATTTTCTGAAGTAATGGAAAACCACATGAATTAGAATTTTACATTGTCAGGTCGGGGCTACTTGGCCATGAACCCTGACCTGTTACCTGCTTTGATGGACATTCTTCGTGGTGGGGAACACCGTGACCTGGTAGCTCAGGAGATGGTGCTGGGTGCCTTGCAGAAACTCAGCCTAAGGTCAGTGATGTTGGTCAACTGTCCTTCGCTTTGTTGTGTTTGTATTTTGCGTGTGTTATTTTGATCTGGCGTGTGCGGACGTTTTGCCGCCGGACGTTTCGCCGCCGGACGTTTCGGAGTCGGACGTTTTGCCGACCGGCGTTTCGCCGCCGGACGTTTCGCCGCATTATGTCAGCGAGAGAGAGAGCTTACTTACTTCTCAAAGAATGAAAGTAACTACTAGATTACACAATAATTCTTTATTTCAAACAAATTTTACACACAGACTTCACAGACAGTTCACTTTGATTGTCACAGATTATGCGCAACAGCTTTGAGAAAAAACATTGATACAATGGCGAGAGAAATGTGTGAGCTAACGGTTCACATGAGGAGGGATAGCGAGAGAGAGTTCACTGATACATTGATAAAATGGCGAGAGAAATGTGTGAGCTAACGGTTCACATGAGGAGGGATAGTGAGAGAGAGAGTTCACTGAT
Source organism: Pomacea canaliculata (assembly GCF_003073045.1). NCBI lineage: Eukaryota > Metazoa > Mollusca > Gastropoda > Architaenioglossa > Ampullariidae > Pomacea > Pomacea canaliculata. The sequence goes on along the minus strand of NC_037591.1, from coordinate 94,652 downwards.
ACATTGATACAATGGCGAGAGAAATGTGTGAGCTAAGGGGCGTCACACACTTGACTTCGGCTAAAGGTCCCGCTTGAAATGCCGAAACGTCCGGCGGTGAAACGTCCGACGGCGAAACGTCCTGCGGCGAAACGTCCGTGTACCTGATCTGGTATTTTACACTAGTGACAGATTTTAAGGCTGATGTTATAATAATGCAGGCCTGAGTACAGTACTCAAACAAGGCCTAAGCATAACATTGTATTGTAGATGTATAATATTCAGAATATGAGATCAGTTAAAAAAATTTTTATCTGTAGCACTTACCTGAGCACTAATCAAATGATGCAGTGTTGAGAGTGGTTTTAATATGCTGTGTTCTAGACGACAGCTGCAGTCAGCCATGATAGAGCGTGGTGTGGTGGAATGGCTGGTGGGAGTTTTGGAAGATAATGATGCCCTTTCAGACTATACCTTGGAGTACTCTGTTGCCCTGCTTATGAACCTTTGCCTTCGTACTGCAGGTGATCTTTGAATCTTAATATTGGCAACTTCAAGAGATTAAGCAATATTGCAGGTATTCCTAAATAGGTGTTTGTTCATGATTTGCTCATTGCACAGATTTTTGAGTAAAAGGCAATATTTCAGAATTTACTTTTAGTTATTCCTTTAAATAAATTTTTGTAAATGATAATAAATACCAAATCCCAAAGTCTACACTCTAATCTGGGGCTTAATTATGTGTGCGTGTGTGTGTGTGTGCACACTCTGATCGGGGGCTTAATTTAGGGAAGAAGAGATGTGCAGCCCATGCTCACCAGACCCTCCAGATTCTGAGTGATTTGCTGGGGCATGACAACCAGGAGGTATGTACCTTGTGAAGTGTTCCAAATTTAGGACATTATATTTCATGTGATATTTGAGCAAAGGGAAAGTGCAGGCATGAAATATTTTTAAAAAAATTCTAAATAATTAAATGTATTACATCTGCTGTCTTTGGAGTTAGAAGGTGAAAGATATGGAAAGAATCATGTCTACTGTGAGAAAAGCATTGTTTCTGCTTGCTTATCTTGCTGCAGATACGACCGTATGTCAATGGAGCTCTCTACAGCATTCTGGCCATCCCCTCCATTCGAGAGGAGGCCAAAGCAATGGTAAATATTCATTGACGTGCTTTGTACTTTCCCCAGAGCAGACTGACTTGCAGTTGCAATGTCACCAAGGTCACTAAGCTAAATATGGCCAGAGATGGGTTTTTCCCACAATAAATGCACAAGGACAGAAAATACATCAAAGGTTTTCCGGAAGGGTACACTTATTTCAAATGACTGAGCTAAGTCTAACACAAGGAAGTATTTTGCAAAATCTGGGTGAATAATGACCTTTTCTTGATATAACCCCAGTCTCTTAGCTATGTTAGGTAATGCTATCGAATTTTTTTTTAGTTTTTTTTTTGTGTGTGATGTTGATAAATTGCTTGTACATCTATTTCCTATGCAGGGCATGGAAGAGATTTTGCGATGCTTCATCAAAGATGATCAGCCAGATATGAACCGTCAGATAGAGTTTATCATCAAACAGCTCAACTCCAGTGAGTTTTTTCTGTAATCTGGACATTTTTCCAGTTTCTAGTTTGTCTTACAAGAAAGACTGTAGATTTACCAGTCCTCAAATCCCATTATGCTCCTTGGTGTGAAGGGCAGCAACAAAGATCTTCAGTGTTTTTCTGTCCTTGACCACTTTCTTCTGCTGTCTTATCTTATAGCTGTTTTATCTGTCCTTGGCTGATTTTGGTCCACTGCATCACATCTGGTTTAGGGTTTCATTTCTACCTCTGCTGTTGGATATCTTTCGGTGGCAGTAATATCAGACATAATTCCAGTCTCTGTGTCCTCTTTGCCAGAGAAAACTTTAGTCAGCAGTGACCACTGTGCTAACAATGTGACTTCAGCAAAGTAATCTTTTCTTTGTTAATTGTCTATAACAGATGAGAATGGAGAAGAATATGAATCAGATGACGAAGATGATGATGAAGAAGACGAAGTAAGTTTGTGATGTTATCTTTGCTTACAAGTGTTAGAGTTGGCCTTGAGGTGATTTTGTAGGCATTCTGAAATCGACCATTCCTTCTTATAAGAGCTCATTACAATTTTTACAAGACTGTTGCATTTTATGAGAGATAATTTTAATGATTGTGAGATTGCTCATTACGTATTGTAAAATATAATTCTATGATTGTGAGATTGATTTTTGCATGTTATAAAAGAAAATTTTGAAAGGACAGATTTCCTGCAGAAGATATGCTAAGAAGGCAATGGTGATTAAATGAGGAAGGTAATAGATGAGTACTGTAAGTAAACATAGTTAAGATGGTGAATCATTGCAGTCAGCTAATAATAAGTACTTTAAGTGAGCATAGTATAGATGTTGAATTAATAATAATAATAAGTGGGAATTTATAAATCGCAATATCTCAGCCAAAGGCAGACACACTGCGCTGAACAAGAACACAAAATAGTAACAAAGATGTAGAACAAGTTTAGAAAAAAGTAAGAAAGATGTAGAGCAAAATCACAAAATAGTAACAAAGATGTGAAATGAAGAACAGTGCGAGGACTTGATGTGTTCCGGCAGTAAAGGGCGATCATCGTAGATTTAATGGTAACGACTCCAGAGAATAAGGTTAGTGACATCAGGAGAATGCTGGGAAGATACTGAGTAATCTTGAGAATAAGAAGAAATGTTATCATATGAAACTGCAAAAGAGTGATTATCACTTCATTTTATTCAACGCAACTCATAGTCGCTTCCGAAGCGAGTAAAGCATGGTGGACTCCAGCCAGTAGATCCAAACATTTTGCATTTAAAATAACATTATATACAGTCCTGTTGCAAACCAAGAGAAAGAAAATGCAGAAGCACATGTAAACATGAAGGTCCAGCAGTTTTATCCAAAGCAAAACACGACCACAAAACATAAGCACAATCAAAGAGAACCAATCCCCTCAGCCTGTTAGGCGAAGGGACAAAACTCTCCAGTTAATGAGAATGTTACTAGCTGAGTACTGTAAGTAAACGTATCATAGATGGTGAATCATTGCAGGAAGATAGTAGGATTATTGTGAGCCTAATATAGATGGCGAGATCACTGTAAGGGCACCTAGTGTACATGGTGGGATCATTGTAAAGGAGCTGAGTATGATTGGATCATTGTGAGCCCAGCATAAATGGTGGGATTATTGTGAGGGCGCCTAGTATAGATGGTGGGATCGTTGTAAGTGAGCCTATTATGGTGGGATCATTGTGACTGACCTTAGTATAGATGGTGGGATCATTGTAAGTGAGCCTATTATGGTGGGATCATTGTCAGTGAGCCTAGTATAGATGGTGGGATCATTGTCAGTGAGCCTATTATGGTGGGATCATTGTCAGTGAGCCTAGTATAGATGGTGGGATCATTGTCAGTGAGCCTATTATGGTGGGATCATTGTGACTGACCTTAGTATAGATGGTGGGGTTATTGTAAGGGTGCCTAGTATATTTGGTAGGATCGTTGCAGGAAGACCAAGATGCTCTAGAAGCAGACCTGGACAAGGAAGAACTGCTGCGTGCACAGGCAGGTGAACTTGGTGGAGAGCTTCTCCTAACCACCCACTACCCACTAATAGCACCCCCAGACTCCTCAAAGGGCAAGAGAAAGGTGAGAGACAGATGACTGTAGTGTAGTCTGAGAGCTTACATATTCACAGTTCCCTTTGCACTTTTATTGTTGTTATATGACTGATCTCAGTTTTCTTTTGTAGTCTGTTGTGACCAGAATGTTTGAAGAGCAGATCAATGACTCTTGGATTACTTATTTCACTCATGGTTTGAAGAAAACTTCCTGGTGCTCAATGTCTCCAAAACTAAGGAAGTGGTCCTTGACAGAAGAAAATATCAACCTGTCCACACCCCCATAATTATTGATAATGAGGTAATAGAACAGGTGCAATGTTTTAGGTACCTCGGCACAGTGCTAGACAACAAACTGTCCTTTCAGGAAAACACCAGCGTTGTTTCCAGGAAAGCAAATCAGCGCCTGTTCCTTCTGAGGCAATTGCGGAATTTTGGTGTCAGTAGCCCTGTCCTCGAGTTAGTATATCGCAGCCTAATCGAGAGCATCATAACATTTAATATAACGATGTGGTTTGGCGTTCTCTCTGTCAAAGATAAAGCTTGTTTGACGAGGGTGGTCAAGAGTGCCAGTAAGATCATTGGTTCTCCACAAAGACCTTTAGGTGAGCTACACATCAGGGCGGTGAGGTTAAAAGCGGTCAGCATCATCACAGACCCTTCTCACCTACTACATTGCCATTTTCAACTGCTACCCTCCGGCCATAGATGGAAGCAGGTGGTCGCCAAGGTCATTTTTACCGACTGCAATAGCACTCTTGAACAGATCACACCAGAAACTACACGGGGAGGAAGACCCCGAAGGAAAAGCGAGGATCTAGAGGAGGGAACAGGAACAGAGTGCGGCGGAGAGGATGTCATCTCCCGCTGCCGCTGATTACCTTCACCAACGCCCGCTCCATTGATAACAAAATGACAGAACTCGGTATGCTGGTGAAATGCGACCGCGAATATCGCTGTAGCAGACTAATTTTTTTTTTTTAGCTCCCAACAAAGAAAAATTTCTATGTCGCTTGCGACCATAGACAATAAAGATGTCTTGTATCTTGTATCTTATGTACACTATCAGAATCTGTGGCCGGTGGCAGCCAATGTTGCCCCTGGGGTCAAAATGCTGTGCCCCCCACCTACCCTTGCCCCTCCTCACCTGCTAGAACAGTCAGGAAATTATAACACCTTCAGCTGTTCAAAAATTAATTTTAAACATTCTGGTCACCAAAGTGAGACTTAACATTTTACGTCTTTTGCATTTTGCTGTGCGAAGAAAGCATTCTTTCTTATCCACTGAAGATGTGAAAATGCTCAGTGGATATGGTAGTCAGCTAGTTTTTCTTCATCGTTGACCTCAGGTAATTTTTAATTCTTTCTGAACTGCCTTCACAACCTTATCTAGTTACACTCATTAGAGAAACCTTGTGCTGCACTGGTTACAGAAACAGGAACTGATAGGGACAGGAACATTCTGAGTGACTGTAACTTGTTGTATCATGTCACTCAGAACTCAAATGACATGCCATCTTATGGCTTGCTATGCCCTTACATATAGCCCCCATTCCCTTTTGCTGTGATAAAAGTAAACCTTTTGAAGTTTAGCTAAAGTGGACAATCAGAAGAATTAAATGACTTCAAAAGACTTTTTGGAACTAGTGGTTCATAAACAAAAGAGTTAACTCCTTAGTTCTGCAACATTGTGTTTTAAGGGAAAGCTTATATGGAATGAAAGGTGGTACACTGTATGCTATTAGAATTTGACTCTGCACAAAGTGGAATAGACATTGCGATGTCTGCTTTATTGTGGTTTTTGGTGATTTATTAAGAATGTTTGCAGGATTTTGGGTGTACTATGGCCTAGACTAGAGTTGAAGCTCAAGTCTGTGAAGTTATAAAACAGATGCTGTTCTGTAAAGTATAGTGTGGGAAACAGAAGAATTAAAAATTTCTCGCAGACAGCTCTTAGTGGTTTGCGTTAAATGCAGAGTGAAAGAACATTTATCACTTGTGCATAATCATGGCCAGCATACCAACAGCCAAATCAGACCAATCCCAATCTCTGTATGTAATATGGTTGAATACAGCTTGATATCCCAGTCTCTATATAAAATGTGGTTCAATACAGCTTGATATGTGTATATTCAGCCAGGGGATATTCATCAGGATCATCCCTTACAAAGACCAGTGACACCTGGTCAGCGCCGAGGTGCCTTTGATGTGAGAAGTGCTAACCCCTCCAGGTAAAGATATCACTTTGTCAGCATGTTGTCACATTGTTGTCAAATATGAGTCTCATCATTATTTTGTTTGACCAGACATATTAATGTGTTGATGGATAATGATGTGTATCTCTTGAGTGAAGGTGAGAGTCTTGTTGTCTTCAGGCCCAGTTCTGTAACAGACTTTCGTGCTTTGACACCAGGAACTGCACGGTCTGATGGAGTCACCAAAGAGATGGTCCGCCCACCAACACGCAGTGGTTCCAGACCAACATCTCAGGATTCTGCTAACAGTGAGCTTTATTCTTGTAGCATCAGGTTGTTGTTGTTTTTTTTTTTCTCTTTAGTTCTCACTGATTGGATGGCGATTTTTTTTCTTTGTCTGGATTTTCTGTGTGGTTTCATTTTGCTTACAATAAAATTTCCAACTCTGTTTTTATATTCCTACCATTGTAGATGCAATTAACCTTCAATAGAAGTTATTTTTGTTATTGATTTTATCTGTTTTAAAGTATATTTTTATAAAAGCAGGTGTTCTGAAATATGTGCATTTTATTAACTCTGACAGATCTGATAAAAAGCATATAGATAAAATATAAACAGTATACATATCATAATCATACGACAGTGTTCTGATTTAAAATACTGATAGTTTTTTTTTTGTTACAATGTCAGGGTTAGATTTAGATCATCTGTTTGTTTATTCCTGAGAAAACTTTTTTATTTTGATTTACTGTTAATGTTATTGTCATCATCCTCATCATCATGGTGAAAAGGTGAGTGGGTGGGCGGTGAGCAGGCATAAAGTACTTCTTGCTGATGGTAACATTGTTCATACTTTATGGCGGACAAGTGTGGTATTGAGTTGTATCCCAAGTAGCAGAAGAGTGTGCACATATGATGCTGTCTTATCACATTATCAGGATCAGACATGGTACTATATTATCAAAAGCAAATATGAAATGATACCAGGAGTAAGATTGATGCAATAATACCACGAGTTGGATCAATACCATATTATAAGGAGCAGGCATAATACCATAAAACCATAATCATAAGCAGATCTCATATTATAATATCAAGAGCAGACATGATACTGTTATGTCAAGAGCAGGCATGATTTTTATAAGCATTACTCATCAGCATCTTTCCATTCGAACTGCCCACATACTCATTTATGACATTATTTTATCAAGACTTGACTACTATTATTCACTCTTATTCAACTGCCCCTTCTATTTTGTCACCAATCCCCAACAGCCCCAGACTTTGCAGCATGACTTATACTTATTTTGTTGTCACTGATGCGGCATGGCTTGATTTTCCCTTTCTTGGTGGCTCGTTGACAGGTAGACTTTGAGTAACTGCTTTCTTGAGCTAATTAAGCGACGTATTGATTTTTTGGGGAATTTCACAGACGGTCCTTAACATCTTACACAGTCTCATCCGACATCTGAGGTTATCTTCCAGAATGCGAATCCACCAGGCTTTCCGTCACCTCCAACTTTTTGATGGTGTTCTTGTTAGGTGGAGTTTTCCCTCCAAATTTCCTCCGATATTCTCTCTGACACTGTGTTACTGACCCGGTGACCCAGTAGGTCTTCACAACGAATACTCTGCGGTGCGGTATACTTCATGCTTGCTTTTGCCACTCTTCAGGGACAGAGTCTCAGAGCTAGACAGCCACCTGCGACGCACTGCACTAGCCCTGGTGCTTTGCAGCCGCCTTAGTGGCCCCCCCCTCCACTATACCACCACTTTATGACAGTCAATTCTGCATTAACTTAGGAATATTTTGAGTCTTGTTGCATGATGTTACATGCACATGTGTTGCAGATTAATTTGCATTTTTAAAGGGTCAGCCCAGAGTGGGACACCTTGTATTATAAAGAGCAAAAATGACAATGTTAGCACGATCAGATATATATAATTAAGAGCAGATATGATACTGTATTATCAAGAGAGATACTATCCTGTTATCAGGAGCAGGTATGATTGAATGCTGTTTTATCAGGAGCACTGTCTGGTGTGAGACCATCAAGCCAACACAATGATCGGGCTGTCAGACCCTCCACAAGGGCCATGGAAAAAATGGGATCTGATGTCAAGTAAGTCTTCTTTTGCTTTTTTTAAGAAGATATTTGTGTAAAATTGCAATTAACATTAGATCTGCATTACTTTATTATCTTTGATGGTTATTTAGTATAAGTTAATCTTTGTTTTTCAGTCTTCTCCAAATACATTCTTGTAACGGAAAAAGCATTCTTAGTCTGTAGCACATTTGCCTCGATATGTTTCAGTATTGGCTTTCTATTTTTATATTTGGTATAAATTTGTAGCCTCAATGAATATAAGCAAGCATTTGGATCTAAACCACGAATTCCACGCACACCCGACACCAACGGTCCCAGCCGATCAGCAACTCGTGGCTCTTTGAAGGAGATGCTGCTCCAGCCACAGTACTCACAATCTGGCCCTCGTCCCAGTTCTGCAGGAAAATCAGGTGAGCCTTTGTCAGTTACATGAACAAATCAGTCAACGCATGTCATTCAGGTGAGCTTGTCAATCATGTGAACATTAACTTGTTGTCCAGGTGAGCTTGTGCCAGTCATGTGAATGTATCAGCCCACGTTATTCAAGTAAGTTTGTGTCAGTCAAGTGAACAAAACACATTATTCTGGTGAGCTTGTGTCAGTCATGTGGGCATTTGTTTTGTCTGGCATTTCTTGTTTAAGGGTGCTTACAATGTCTAACTTTATTTTTCTTTTAGGTCCTGCGAGTCCACACAAAAAGTCAACAACAAATAGCAGCAAACCTTAGATACCATGTGACAGAACTGTCATGTGGACTGCCCCTGTCCTGAGAGGATGAAAGGACCTCCATTGCTTGTTGGTTTGTGTTAAAGGACTAGTAGGATGATAATTGTCTTCTGATGCTTGGGGGAAACTCCATGCCAGATACTATTCCTCAAATCTGGGTGAATAGACTGACATTTGTTTTTCTGGAGATGCATGCCTACACACATGATGCGCAGAAAGAGGTCAAAATTATGTCACGTTTGTACACAGGTATGCCTAATCAACAAATATTCCAGTTTGCACATTGACTGAGGCCTTCAGAATGTACACATGTCCATGTACAATCCTGACATCTGTGCATGCTGATCTTTGTAGGTTAGTATCTCAAGAATGGAGGCTTAACTTTCACATTGATTGCACTGACTTTACCCAATCATGAGGAAAAAACTTTGCACTCCATTAGTCCTTTAACACTGGTAGCTCATTTTGGACTTCTCAGTTTTTCAAATTGCACATAAGTGATTCTTGTGAACTGTGCTGTTACTGGTTCTGAAGCATGACTCTGTGACATCTGACCCCATTGATTAATATATTGTGGTGTTTTGTTACTCTCTGTCATGGAGCCAGTGATGTTAATTAGACGGATATGAGTAGAGAGAACAAATAGAAATGAGGAACTGGTGGAGAGAGAACTTAAGCTCAGCACATAGACATTGACACACAGACTGACACACAGACACAAATGTTGACAGACGCAAACATTGACACAGACTAACATAGATACAGACGTTGCCATATATTCATTGACACAGAGGTGATGGATTAAGTTTGGCCTTACAGAGAATAAAGACAACACAGTTTCTGATTCTGGTTTGTCTTCAGTTCATTGAGCATGTAAAGTTTGAATGTTTTATGTTTGGTCATGAAAAATATCCCTCCATCGGCCCACAGTGCCAGAATTATTCTTATGGTAACAGTAACCTGCATTCTTGACTTCTAAACTCACTGCTATCATTCAACCATAACAAATCTGTCTGACATGTTTGGTGAACAACATTGCTGCATGAATGTGTTATAACGGTGTTATGCAAACATCCAAGAACTCACTTCATTTGCGTAATCATAACACTGGCTAACAAATGTTTACACAAGTCATGTTACTGATAGAAAATAAGTCATTTCTTATCAATTTTAATGTGCTCAACACAAATGTGACAATCAAATGCAAAATTGGCTCTAGTTTTGTTGTAATCTGCAATAATTATTGTGTACATCAAGAAATGCATGCTGATAGTAACTGACCTCTGGTTAACACCTGTAAACAGTCAAGTCATAGACTGTCTTAGATGTCTTTGCCTGTCTCTTGTTTGGGAGCATCTCTAGGGCGTGTCCAGCAGTAGTCAGGCAGCATGGTAGTGGGCAATTTTCCCTGCTATCTTTTTTCCATAGTTGCGATATCTTGATGAAAATGTTGGCCATGTTCATCACTCATGCCACAGTTGTCAGGAAAGAAATCCAGATGGGAATGAAGGAAGTGGATCTTTAGAGACATATTGCAGCCCAGTTTCTGATACTGCATCAGCCTGTCTTCTACCAAGTTCCTTGTAGTTTTTTGCCCTAACATTGCTGAGAAAGTTTGGAGACACTAGATGCTTGTTTCGCATCAAGTCGTTGAACTGGTCATCTTTGAAGAACTCTCGAATCTGAGGACCCACAAAAACTCTCTCTTTAATCTTTACCTCACTGAGTCGAGGGAATTTTTCAGGCAGGTATTGGAAAGCTGGCGAAATCTGGTCCATGGTTTTCCTAAAGTTCTTCATCAATCTTCTAGAAGATTCCATTGTTTGAGTCCTGAACCTAGCAATTCTGCCTTGTTTGGATAAGTCCAAATCACAAACGAGGTCATTTAGTTCTTCCTGTGTTATTCTATGATAAGGTAGATGGTGCACCACAGTGTAAGTCTGAGTCACTGAATGCTGACTGACCACGAGAAGAACAGGCTGGCTCACCCTCGTCCTCATCAGTGGAATCAAGAGAATATTCTGGTGAAGGTTCCGGAATATGAAGTCCCTCACCATGTGGAACTGGTCTCAATGCAGACAAAATGTTGGGGTAGACTATTCTTCACTTCTTTTGCTTCGTTATCCTGCCGGAAAGAGGAGGAACCAAGCAGAAGTAATAAGTCATTTGTGTGCTTGCTTTGTGTCTCCACACCATGGGGCCTGCAAACGGCATGGATGATCTGTTGCCATTCACCCACTGTGAAAGTTGTTACACATGTAATGCACCATATACACGGGGCCCAAGGCTTGTCTCGGTCGTCAGTCTTGTATCCAAAGTAAAGATGGTTTGCCTTCTTCACTTCAGAAGTGATGCTTTTCTTCTGGTTGGCAAATGTCACTTGCCCACAAATACACCAGACACTGTATTAACGCCTTTGCAGGTATTAGTGTTGTGTATTGTAACCAAACATAAACTAATAACAGTTGATGTAACAGTAGCTTAAACTGTCTCCCACGAAGTGTGAAATGCTTTCAATGCTTGACCTTTGTGACCGGGCTATATATATATATAGCACACTGTGAGGTCAGCTTACTTCAGCAGCCGCCTGCCAGTAGCACTGCACTAGTTCAGAAAATGACGGAATTAACTCTGGATGAGGTGTGCATGACGTATTATGCAATGTGACGTCATTGTAGGCTTATATAGGATGTCACAGTGCTACAGGGTACATACACAAGTCAAACATAGACAGTGACCTCATCAAACATATATATATATAGCATGTTGTCAAGTCCTACAGGATACATTCACATAGTGACCTCATCAAACATCTTATATATATAGCATGTCATGACAGTCCTACAGGATACATTCACATAGTGTTTGTTTGTTTTTTGGTGTTTTATGCCATGCCAGCAACTAAGGCTATATCATGGCAATAAAAAAGTTTTTAATGTTTAAAAGTTTCAGGGTAAATTTCCTCCAGTTATTTAACTTAAAATCAGACCACGATAATAAGTTAACTAGATGTTAAAGAAACAAATGTGGTGTAAAATGGGTGGTGGAGCCCAAAAAGGCCGCCAACAAAACCAGAAATTAAATGAGACTTAAATTTGTTGTAAAAGTCCTATCCTTTTTAAAAAACCACAAATAGCTGCCGATGGGATGGATCTAAATAAAACATATAATGAATTTACTGTATAAAATTGTTGACGAATGGTCTGAAGTTTTGGACAGTTTATGAGAAGGTGTACAACGTTAAGATGTCCTCCACACCAGGGGCAACCTGGTGGTTGTTCCCCTCGCAAGAGGTATCCCTGCGTGGCATATGTGTGTCCTGTCTTTAGTCTTGTTAGGACTACCTCCTCCCGCCTTGTGGTATGGCACAAAGGTGGGCGGTCAGAAAGACAGGGAAGAGTGGCGAATAATTTATTCTGACAGAGGGTGTTCCAGAGGTTTTGCCATAAAGTCAGTATGTAGGTTGTAAGTAAAGTTTTATAGTAAGTGCTGCATGGATTTTATGAATCTTGACCACAAGGGGGTGGTCAGATTCATTTGAAATAAGAGCTTGGAGAGCAGAAAGAGAGTCTGAGATTATCAGAAAGTTGTGCTCCGAAGAGCGGTGAGCATGCAGCAAGGCAAGTAAGATAGCATAAAGTTCTGCTGTAAAGATAGAACTTTCGTCTGCCAATCGGACTGAAGCAGCCCGTTGTGGTTGGCAGGATGGAACTGCTGCCGCAGCGACTGGGCCACCACTTGGGATTTTGGAGCCATCTGTAAAGATTGAACAGAATTGAGGATAATCAGAAATAAGTTTACGAAAGTGTTGAAGATAGATGGGGTCACTAGTGTCCCCTTTTTTGAAAGTTGTAAGATCAAAGCGAATCTCAGGAACAGGAAGAGTCCAAGGAGGAGTTGTTTGTGGAGGTAAAGGCTCTATCTGCTTGATATCTACTCCGGCAGCTTGGAGATGAGGTGCTACTCGGAGTGAAAGAGGCTTTTGCTCCTTGGTACGAATGGCATACAGGGCAGCACGCTGAGGTCTGAAGACAGCACGATACGCAGGATTCCCAGGATGGGATTTTAAGCGACAGGCATACGATAGCATGAGTTTCAAACGACGGAGAGAAAGTGGAGGCTCACCAGCTTCTGCGTACAAACTTTGTACAGGAGTGGTGCGAAAGGCACCCAGACAGATGCGGAGCCCTTGATGATGAATTGGATCAAGAATTTTAAGGTAGGCCTCTCGAGCAGAGCCATAGATAATGGATCCATAGTCTAGCTTTGAGCGGATCAGGGCACGGTAGAGACGTAGCAGAACCGTGCGATCCGCTCCCCAGCTGACATGGCCAACTACTCTAAGAATGTCCAAGGCTTTCTGACAAGATAGGCGTAGAGATTTGATATGAGGTAGAAAAGATAGTTTACGGTCAAAGATGACCCCAAGAAATTTAACCTCTGGACCACCTTGAGTATCGTGCCTTTGACAGTGATAGAAGGGTTTGGAAACATACCTCTCAGTTTGCAAAAGTGGATGCATACTGACTTCGTAGGAGAGAAATTGAAGCCGTTTTCTGTCACCCACTTTTGTACTGCATTTACACACAGCTGAAGCCGGCGTTCGAGGCATGGAAGGGAGCGGCCTCGTATGCAGATAGCAAAGTCATCTACATACAAAGAGGCCTCTAAACCTGGACAGACTGATTTCAAGATTGAGTCGATTTTGATGTTGAAAAGAGTTGGAGAAAGAATGCTGCCCTGAGGGACGCCCATTTCCTGTTCCTGAGGATCAGACAGTATAGACCCTACTCTGACTTGAAAATGGCGGTTTGAAAGAAAATTCTCAATGAAGAGTGGCATACGACCCCGGAAGCCCAGGGCATGGAGGTCTAACAGAATACCCTGCTTCCAGGTAGTGTAGTATGCCCTCTCTAAATAAAAAAAACACCCCTAGAACATGTTCTTTGCCGACAAAAGCGTCCCTGACAAAGGTTTCAAAACGGACCAAATGGTCCAGGGTGCTGCGGCGTTTTCTGAAGCCACACTGCAGGTTGTAGAGGAGACTCTGAGATTCGAGGTACCAGGTAAGGCGAGCATTTACCATACGTTCTAGAGTTTTACATAGACAACTAGTGAGAGCGATAGGGCGGTAAGAATTTGGATCAGAGGTATTCTTACCAGGTTTTGGGATGGGTATAACTACTGCCTCTCTCCACGAGGGGGGGAAACAGCCGGATACCCAAATAAAGTTGAAGATATCTAGAAGGAGAAGGAGAGAAGTCTGTGGGAGATGTGTTAGTAGCTGATAGGAAATATTGTCAGGACCCGGTGCAGAATCCTTGCACTTTTGAAGGGCCTGTTGTAGTTCACAAAGAGAAAAAGGTAGGTTGTACTTTTCGGAGTTGTCTGAAGAAAAGTCACAACCCAAAGATTCTTGTACAGATTTTAAGCGTTGAAAATCTGAAGAGTAGTGTGAAGAGGAGGAATTATGAGCAAAGGTGGATGCTAAGGAATTTGCGACATCTTGTACCTCTGTGAGAATAGAGTCTCCAACCCAGAGAGCTTAGATGTAGAGAGGGTTCACTCGTGACGCGGGAAAACTCGTCGGTTAGAGTTATCTTTCGTAACGTGATGCTACGAAACAACTGACACAAGACGATCGTCTGAGGCAAGGTGGACAATTTTGTTCTGCAATTAACTGTCACAACGCCAGATTTAAATCAACCTCAAAAGAAAAACGTTTCCACAGTTTCCCAAAGGACGAAGAGAGATAAGCTACAAATTTATTCTCAAATTACGATCCATAAGTGTACTGTAGTTGAGAGCAGTCTACTACAACACGTTTGCTCGATTTCTATGATTATTAAAACGACTTTACTGATTATACTGTGAAACTATGTGATGAATTCTCACTTATCTGATTACAAACCTATTTAAATTTGTTATAGTATTTTCATTTAAGGCATTCGCCACTGGGGTGAGGTGTTATAAAAAGATTTGTTATTAATATATTGAAAAAATCATTACAACAGGTGCAAAATATGGATGAACTTTACGAGAAGGAAAGATTTTGACCATCTTACACCATCTGATGTATATGGAAAAGGATACTGTCTTTGCTCGGATCATTTCGAGGAAAGTCAGTACAACTGTCAAACCCCCAAAAAAGTCTTGTCTGGAATGCAGTCCCCACAATTTTCGCCATTCCAAATCCACCATTCAAGGTTGATAACTTATGATTATTAGATAATGATATATTCCAATATATATTACTAAGCCACATTTTACCATCATGGGCCTTTCTTTCTGTCATATTTTATTTTTTAATTAACATTTATCATGAGAGATCACTCTAACTGGCACATAAGGCTAATGATGATCATAGCTTGCATCTGGGCATAAAGAGTTTCTCTGTGACACTTTGCAATTGTTGGACACTGTTGAAACACCCTCATCCAATGCACTACCTTGTCTGACAGGGTGGAAGATGACTGTGCAGGCTCTGCTTGAGCTTTTTGATGAGCTTCAGACAAATCATGGTATTTCATTACTTCTTACAGAAAAACTGAATCAAGACTGCTTAGAAGACTTTTTTTTCTTGCTTTCAGGGAAAAGGGGAGCATCTACATAATCCCACCGCAGAACAGTTTAGATTATTCTTCCGTCAGATCATGATTGAGAACCTGTTTCATCACAGTAGTGGAACTAATTGCCAGAAGGACAATGACAGCTCTTTATTGACTCTGACATCTGTGACCACTGACAAACAACAGGACATAATGATATGTAATGTAGATATTGACGAGAATGACTATGACCATGACATCGATTGTTTAAATGACAAAGACATTATTGATAAAGTAAATATCACTTTCAATAATTTTGATGATAACTGTAGTGACCCTCTAACTATTTTCTCCATACAACCACCACCAAAAAAACAAAAATTCTGAGTGAGACAGTCAAGATATTAGAGTGTACATGTTGTAAAAATATTGACCAGTTACTTCCTGGGAAAAAAGTTAAATCTCAGTTGATTCGACTTCTGTGGGAAGAGCTAAAAAGCATTGACCTCTGTTGTCCACTTGGTGAGTGTGATCTGAAAGGAAGTGTGATTAATATATTTATCAATGTTCGCCTTCATTTTTCTTTGAAAGATAGCTCTGTGTCCTTTTTTGAAAAAGTAGCAAAAAGAAATAAAAAAATGTTGAAGTTACATCATTTGTAGCTTTTAAGCTAAAGTAATTTAAAATTATTATAGAAAAGTGTGAAAGAAAATGTTATAAATCTTCATTTAAAGTACATGTGAGAATGATCCCTTTTGAGTATCTGCTTGCTGTATATTTCATAGTAAGCATAGCTGTTATCTTTCAATTGTCAACCAATGTTATTACAACAAGGGATATGAATGTATATAAATATATACATTATTATTAATACTAGTATTATGATTTGTTATTAATTATGATTATTATGATTTGTGTGAGAATTTATTGCCCATGCTTGTATGTAAACAGAAATCTATATGTCTCAGTAGATGTGAGCAAGTCTTCTGAATGTGGCTTGTTTATATTCATGTGTAATTCTGTTTTTAACTGCTTTTCTCATATTAATAAATTCTCATAAATTAGATTTTTATGGATTTTAAATAAATGCAAATTTGTGCTCATGGATGTGCTGTTTGAATTTATAAAAGTTATCCTTTTTAAATATAGTCAGCTGTCATACATGTATTAAAACTCTCCCAAACTACCCTCATCTAAGCAATTCCCATGAATAAAAGACACAAAAATCTGTTCTTAGATGAAGGTCATTTGATATCGCAAACACCTAGACATTTACTCCAAAGATAAACACTGCTAGCGACGACTTTGTTTAGTAGTGGTTGATAGTAGCAACTGCGGCGTAGCATCATTCGAAGGGACGCAACTCCGTCACTACTTTTCTTAACAAGTAAGGACAAAGAAGGAGTGCACCCTCTCTACATCTAAGCTCTCTGTCCAACCCGCAGATGGCCTATTGACTCAGCCTGAAATCTTCCCTTTATCTTCCTTATGGCCGCCCACACCGCTTGAGAAGTGGTACGGGAGGATAATGAGGACACAAATCTCTGCCACGCAAGTTTCCTTGACTGTTTAAAAATATAACGGGTATGAGCTCGGGTACGTTTAAAATTTATTACATTTTCAGGAGTGGGTTGACGGAAGGCAAGACGCTGGGCTTTTTTCCGCTCGCGCTGAGCTACCCTACACTCCTCTGTAAACCAAGGCACCCTTGGTCGGTTATTACGGTGCCTTAGTACCGGAATCGTTTCTGATGCAATTTTATTTAAACTTGCAGTGAAAACTTTAGCAGGGTGTAACATCGGGTCTTTTCTAATGTCTTCAATCTCAAAATTAAAAATAGGATTTCTGGTAAGGTGGGTGGAGCAGAGGATCTGATATGCAGGCCAGTCTGCCTTAGTTAAATTCCACCCGCCTTTGTGAAGGTTATCGTCCCGCTCCAGACCATTTGTAAAATGTAAAACAAGGGAAAAATGATCGCTGCCACACAGGTCATCATGTACAGCCCAGTTAAAATCTAATAAAAGTGTGGCTGACCACTGACAAATCAGTTGCTGACTCTGTGCTGTTGTGTGGACGGCAAAAGGTGTTTGAACCGTCATTCAGAAACAGAGATCATTTTCCATAAAAAATGATCCCAACAACTCTCCTCTGGTGTCAGTCGAGGCCCCGCCCCACATGGATTCACATAGTGACCTCATCGAACATCATCATCATATATATATATAGCATGTCATCACAGTCCTACAGGATACATTCACATAGTGACCTCATCAAACATCTTATATATATATAGCATGTTGTCACAGTCCTACAGGATACATTCACATAGTGACCTCATCAAACATCTTATATATATATAGCATGTCGTCACAGTCCTACAAGATACATTCACAGGTCAAACATAGACAGTGACCTCATCAGACATCTTATATATATATTTAGCATGTCACAGTCCTACAGGATACATTCACATAGTGACCTCATCAAACATCTTATTACGAAAGCAGTCCGTAAACTTGGCAGAATTTTTTTAACTTAAAAACTTTGTAGAAAAACTAAGAAGCTCCGATCTTCGTCAAACTAGCCAGCTTTGGCTACAACATGGAACTTGTACTGGGCAACAACGACTGCCAGAAGGAGACAAAAATGTGTCCTGACGACTCGTGGACAGCACGAAGTTCAAGCACTCGCAGTCCTGATGACAGTCGAGGAGAGAAGCAACAACTTTCTGACACAAGTTACAAACCTCTGAGCTCAAAATTCCAAGTGCAATGAAGCCAAAGCAAGTCTGTTGGTAATCTTTGCCCTGCCTCGCACCAGTCGTATGGAGATCCACTGTGGAGGATGGGGTTGCCGTGGAGTATTAGAGGTAATGTTAGGGTGCAGGCGTCTCATTGTTAGTCATCCTGAGCACGCGTTTATCAGGACTAACGCTCAGACACTGAATATCTTACCAGTCGGTGTAGAGTAGCCTAATTACCGCGCAGAACCAGTGTTCGATTCCCGCCTGGCTGAGACAGTGAAGTTTTCTTCCCTCTGTGTGTTCCTCCCGCTTTCCCCCAAACACACCCCACCCCAACAACAACAACTCTTGCTTTAACGCATAACTCTTGTTGACGAGTGCAGCACACAGTAAATAAATATTGTCATAACCATGAAAAATTTACATGACTGGTACTTACATCTGAACAAGAAAAGTAGCGATGGAAATTTATTTGTAAGGATCTGCGTGCGTGCGTGTTCGCTTGCTAGACAACAGGTAACTTTGCATTAATGCCCAGAACAGGCAGGAGTCTGGGTGGCGACTCACATTCTAGGCACGACAAAGTTGTCCCGCTGGTCGTGAATCATTTCCCCCTTGCCTGTCCACCCTACCCCACTTAGCAGACTCCCCGTCGCGTGACTCCTGGCGTCGGTGACGTCACCCATCCGGAAATATAGGAACTGTCAGGACAGCCATGTTGCTGAAATGTGCTGGGTGCCTACCCACCTTGGTCTTGCACTCACCCGAGCTCGGGCCCCGAGCTTAGCAAGGAATAATATACTGAAAGTATTACACCCTGTAAGTTGATTTTGTTTGCAATAAAGGTATTTATCGTCTCAGACGTAACAAACTGACTTTTAAGCTAACTTTAAAAAATCTTGTTGAATAAATAACAGTAAATCCTTGTTACATGTTACGGGAAAGTTGATGATGTTGTTGTCACGTCACGATTAAGCGAGAGAATTCTGACAGTCTGGACATAATATATTAAAAAATAATGTAGGATGACCAGAAAGGTGATGATGATAAAAACGACGATGGGGTTAGGACTGTCATGCTTGTCATTCAGAGGTTAGCAATACAACATTACCTCGAGTCCTACACCTTTCACGGAAAGGTTTTACATATCATCGCTCATTCACTCGCTCACTTGTTTGCTCTTCTGCGCTAGAAGAGATAATTATTGCCAACAATTATTATTATTCGGTTTTCTGAGGTAATTATGTGTGTGATCAAATAATTTTGTTACATAATGTAAAAAAAAAGGATGACTATTTAAATGGTCACTGCAACAATGTTAATGTTCTTCCTGAAAACTGTAGGTGAGACACAGCTTACTCATTCTTACAATTACAGTCACACGCAGAGTTTGAAGATTTGTAAAATTATAAATAAATGACAGTGGAACGACATTTTGTTGAACAGTTTTGAATTTTCATAAATGCTCGACGAGGCCAAACGACGGTTTTATTGCCAGGAATACATTTTAGGTTTGAAATTATCAAAATGTGCAACTCCTTTTAAAAAAAGAATTACTCCAAGGAAGCAGATATTGTGACTAGGATAAGCCTGTGAGCCGCGGCTTGTCACCTCGGCCTTTGTACATCTACTTGGCATTTGGGTGTTGTTTTCTCTCTACCACCACAAGACATGTTCGTCCCCACAACTTCTTTACTCTGTGCTTCTAGTGAGACTTCAATCTTTTACCAAAGTGGTCGTTTAGTCTGAATACAGTTCATCTAACAAATAATGAACTTTTTGTTAAAGTTAGTAAATATTTATCGCTGGTAATGGACAAGTTCGTTCTTGACCATTCTATTTATTTTGGTTTTGTTTGTTTGTTTTTTTTTTTTAAATGTCTGTGCTTATGCACCTGTGTGTGTTTCGGCAGGAGAGGAGTTTTTCGATTTGCAAGAGGTAAAATGCTTTTACTAGCTTCGTGCTGGGGGTGTCCACCACACCTCAATAATGTACATTGTGGGCAATTATCATATTGCTTCTCGCTCTGATTTATGGGTAGACAGACGCAAGAGCCAGGGGACGAAATCCTAAAACAAGGGAGACAATTTACGAGCAGCATCGCCAGTCTCCTGTTTCGTCTCCATTCGGACTAGTTTTACCTTGCCCTCCAGTTAATTTGCTGAATGTTTTTCAAGCGTGATCAAGTGCGTTTTGTCGTCTGGGCGACCAACAATCTGGATGGCATTTCGCGATCTTATCCGTGGGTCTGTCCGTCTGACTGTCTGGCTGTCTATCCACCTTGCTCTGGCACCTGACAACACGAGTGAGGTGTTTCTTGACAAAACCTTGCGGGAAGGAGTGTTCTTTCCGGAGTATTGTCGGAGAACAAAAATCTTCAGCTACTTACCTGGACTGGCAACTGCCATCATGTGCAAATCTTGAAAACCATGAATGGATCAGATGTTGTCTAATACCTTGAGAGGTACACCGCTTACAACCAACGCCTAGCAACCATCTAAACCGCTGACATTTTTAAAGTATTTCTAGATGACTAGTTTGCGATTAGCTGGACACATTGCACCTGTCTGCGATTGTTCCTTTTGCCCAAAAAAAAATACAGGAACCCTATCTGATCCCTTGATTGAGCAGTTGGCTACAGGGCCGTCGTCTCGCAATGAATTATAGATGGAGTCTGCTAGTGACACTGATACTGCTTACAGGCATGGTATGTCACTGAGGGGCACAGCAGTTGAATACTTCTTTTCATATCTTTTTCATGCTTTTACAACTGCCTCTGAAAATATTTTTTAAATAGTTAAAAGCGATCTGTTCCTATAAATTTCATATTTGTGTCACACCACTAATTTTTGCTTGAATATTCACAGCTAACAGATGATAATCCGTGACCTCGACAGACCTGAGCAATCAAAGAGGTTCTACATGAAATGTTTCTTTGGAAAAAGAGCTCAGCGCCGCCTGTCTTGTCACAACAACAACAACAACAACAACAACAACAACAACTACTACTACTACTACTACTACTGTCGCTAAGGACACAGCAAGCTGATGTTCTCTTCAATGATCTTCACTTCATTGTTTGATCAATCGTCTGCTCTAAGTTATAAATGTTGTTACGGATTCGTTCCATGTTCAACGTGGGACGTTCTTGATGTTGCAGGACATTGTGATAGCAGTGAGAGAGTGAGCAGACTATACTGTACCCAGGTGGAAGCAGGATGCTGGCTGCAGTCTGTGACAAGATGGAAAACCTCATTGTCACTGACTGCTAAACTGTCCAACAAAACGTAGGAGGCAAAGTCTTGTACCTGCTCCTGAGGTTGGAGTATAGAGGGAAAGTCAGTGACAGAACATTTTCTCGCAGTCCCTTACTTGTAGTCCTGCTTCATAAAGTAGGTCTCAGTGTACACACATGACGTCATTATAATAACAACAGGCGTTAAAATGTCGAGTTTGCAATAAGATGGAATATGGAAAATGGTCTGCGTACATTTTTTTAATTGTTTTTCATATCAGGCTGGAACTTTTCTCTCCCCCTCTCTTTCTCTGATCCTCTCAAGCATGCACGAAGACATTTTTGTTTTCTACATACACACGCTATATCAATACATGAATACCATTCGATGTTTTTTTCCTTATTGCTATTAGTGTTGTTTTTATTATTCACATGCATCACACATAAAGCACACGCACGCACACACACACGCTAACGCTGAATGAAGCACGCGCGGGCCGTTGCCCAATGTCTTGCTATATTTAGCCCGCGACATATTGAGTGATGACTTTCAGATGGATGTAATCGTGTTAATCTTTGAGTCATCGTGCTTGTAATGACAACAAATCATTCCCCACATCTGACACTACTTCACGCCAAACAAAAGTCTGGCACCGCATCCCTGGACATTACTCAGCAGCACAACATGGCCTCCTCAGGCAGACGGAGTGGACGACGGAATCGCAGCCCCGGATGTAATCAGTTTTGTTCCAAACGATTACTCAAAAATCTGCACGACGGAAGCAATTAAATTTACCACGCTTACAGTAATCTTGTTATGTTTCCACTTCAACGCTTGTGGACGGTGGAGGCGCTGTTCTACAGTCAAGAGTGAAAAATGTGTTTCTTACCGAGCAACAACCGTTTGGTAATATTGCCGAGGACAAGAAAGCTGCCAGCCTGGCGGTTACGAACCTTGGTCTTCTTGCTCTTCTTTTGATTCCTTGTGTGACAAATGTCATCAGTCAGTTAAATGTAGACCGAACATCCAGCTAGGCGTGGTAGAGTGGTCGTGTCCTCCACACAATTAAAGAATCACTGAGAGAAAACCTCTGTAGATGTATAATTAACTTGATCCTAACAGAGAAATGTGCATGTTGGCCATTGTCATGAGAAACTCATCCATTAACTTGCCTTTCGAGCACGATTTATTATATGATCGTCACTACAAGAATGCTTTATGATCTCAAACCAAAGAGTGGGTACGTTTGCACCCTGTGAGGGGCTCCCACACCCAATCGAGAATCGTGCGCGACCTACTGACCGGAAATGATTTGTGTTTCGATGATCGTACATGGCAAGCTGCTTTTGGACATTTCCCGTGTACCAAAGTTATTTTTCCTTGCAGGCTTCGCCATTACACTCATTTCAAACATGACAGTATTTTTTACATAATGCGACATGGCACATTCCTTCCACACCAATGTCTCTGGCTGCTTCTCCATTGACGGACAAAGCTTATTAGTTAAATAACCAACTTGTTACTGCCAAACAAGTGGCAGTCCACAGACATTATCACACAAGATGATGTTGACATGACATTTAAAGGTTTGATGCAGACTGAATATCAGCTGGACCGTTTTCATTCATCCTTAATTTAGTATTTCACCACTCCATGAACACTAATCACTCTCGTGCCTTTATGTCAAAAGTTTAGACATTGTTTTCTTTTTGTCCTTTTTTTTTGTTGTTGTTGTTGTCTGTTTGGCCAAGAGTGTTGATGCACAAAAAATTATTTTTAACTACAAACGTTCCAATTTTAAATAATCATTATGTTAAAATTAAAATAATACAAGATATGTAAGTTGCAAAGTCTTTCAGTGGATTAGTAGCAACAACCTCTACCGACAGGACGCCAGATATGACTCCACTTCATGATTTGAGAAATCTGTTTGACCAGACGTTTAAACAAAGAAAGTAATAATAAATGAGATTGAGGTATGTCACAAACCTGCTGCGCTATATTTTTTAATGTTTTTTTTTTAAGCTAGGAAGGAGACAGGGAAAAAGTAACTGGAAGGGGGAGGTTGAAAGACAGCAATTACTGTCTGAGTGCGCGCCACACAGGGATGGCCGGCCGGGCTTTGTTTTTTTTGTTGTTTTTTTTTTAATCAACTGGTGTTGATAGGTTGTTTTGTTCGAAGAACAAAGGAAAGAGTGTTTGAGTGTTTGGGATGTTGTTGTGTGAGTTTTTCCTTGACGGGGGCGGGGAGAAGTAACAGTCTCCTCGGTGTCATCAGTGTGTCCGGACGTTTTGTTTGCAACAAGTCTTGAACCGACTTGGTGTTGTAGTCCTGACCGGACTGTGCACATCCTGAACAGATTTGTGTTATTTAACAAGTCCTGAACAGAATTGGAAGTTAGTCCTGACTGGACTGGGCACATCCTGACCAGATTTGTGTTATTTAACAAGTCCTGAACAGAATTGGAAGTTAGCCTTGACTGGACTGGGCACATCCTGACCAGATTTGTATCTTGGAGGTGAGTGTGTATCTTTGTTGATTGTTCGGTGAGCGTGTGTTTAATGTTTGAAGAATGTTAGTTAAGTTTTGAACTTGCCATTTAGCTAAAGACTTTTTTCTCCAGGTTTTTGTGGGGGTTTTTTTTTCTCACTTTTGTTGTTTGATCTTCGCTTATTCATCGTATCCGCCTCGGGCTCACCAACCAGAGCTGAATAAGAAATAACTTCAGGAAGAGCATCGGTGTCAGTGAAAACTTTGTGTTACTTTCAAGTGGACATATTTGTGTTACCTAGAAGTGGAAACTTTGTGTTACTTTCAAGTAGACATATTTGTGTTACCTAGAAGTGGAAACTTTGTGTTATATTGAAGTGGAGACTTGGTGTCATTTTCAACTGGAGATTTTTTTTTAGGGGGGAGGGGGAATTGAATGGTCGGAAGAAACATAAGATGTGTTGTGACAGTGGAAGTGTTCGGACTGTGGGTTCGGAAATTTGGAATTTGTTTTTTTGTGCATGGACAGCTGTGGAATCTGGCAAACAAATCTCACATAAAATATAATAGAGAAGTCCGACATATTTTTGCCAAACACATCAACTTATCTATTGTAATTTAACAGCATTAATGCTAGAAAGCTCTGACAAAATCAACTTTTTAAAAATATGTAACAATTTAACATCTACATCTCAGTCCAAATTTTAAAATGACAACATGACGAGGACGATGTAGTTTAGCTTATAGTTTACTTATTTTATGAAAAAATAATGTATATTTAAAACAAACTTTACCACAGACAGTCACAATAATGTCTGGGTTTACTGTCGTGTACCTTGCTGTATGTAGGTGTTAAATAATTTACTGTATCATTTGACACTTTGACACTAATGACCCAGCGTGTCTCTTCACACCATTGAAAAATCTGTTTCAATACAATTTGCTATAATTTATATCTGATATCTGATATCTGGCATCGACATTCTCTCAAGATACCGTTTTTATTTTTGCGTTTATTCTGAACTATACGTTTGTCTTTTCTTGCAGGTGTTTCTCAAATGTAAGTTTTATTCACTCCTTAAAGATTATCCTTTTCTCTTTTTCTCTTTCTCTCTCGCACGCGCGCACAAAGATGTGGGTCCCGCTCTACAGTCTGACAGAAGCGGGGGGCGAGGGCAAACTGCTCGCTGGTTTCCTCCGACAATGGACGAATAAGCTGCGGTAACCTAGTCAATGATTGCCAACTGGTGTGTGAAGGCGCCATCACTTTCATGCCACTTCCGGCGTGTCATTTTCCCGCGCACCACTTCTCTTTTGCCAGGGGAGGCTATTGAGGATGTTTGAGGCTGGGTGGGTGCACGTGAGTGGTACATCGGGGGACTCGGACCCGAGGTCGGCGGCGTTCGACGAGCCTGCTGCAACTTTTGACGGCGCACAACAGCCCGACGTCAGGTCTGGTGCACGGGCGCCCCCTCGGCACGAGGCTGACCGCCTCATTAGGCGCACCGTGTCGCCACGCGTCGCACGTGCACTGGCGCGGTCCTCGCGCGGCACACTTGTTGACTTGCGGTCCGCCGCGGCCCACTGGGCCAAGGTGCAAGGCTCGGCAGCTAATCGCCGGCACTCCCCGACCTAATTGGTACCGAACCCCTACCCCCTTCCGCTGATTGCTGCGCGCGCGTCTGATAGGTCACGTGGTGTGTCGACTGGTAAATCACCCATTTCTTCACGTTCTCAACTGGCGCTCCGATTGAACGCCGCATATTTTATCATCATCACTAGAAACTGTTGATTCTGGGAGAGCAAGATAGAGTTGTTTATCTGCGAAATGACCACGTGATACTTCATGTAAACAAACACTCACTCTCCGCCACTGATCTCCACCAAGAGCGATTTTCTCGCTGAGAAATGTCTTTGTGATTGCGCCAGCTCCGTGGGTACATGTCTCCTTTACAAACATTTCGGAACATCTGACTGCAAAGGTTCGACGGCCACAACGAAATCGCAAACGTCTCACTTTCGAAGAGGCCAACCATCTGTGATATCATTTGTTTTAAATCGGAGAGGGAATCAACACCACGATGCCCAAACAATAAGGAAAGTGGAGAAGAGAATACCGAAGAAGAGGAAAGATACAGGGAGGAGGATACATGGAAAGTGTGGACAGCGCTGGTGTGATTAACTCCCCATGGGGCTTTGAGGAACCGTGAAAAAATGGACAGAACTGGTGGCGAGGTCACCGTTGGTCAACGAGCATGAAAGCTGGGGGTCACATGACAGTGATTTGTCACTGGCCACCTTACAAACTCAGCTTCATCTCCATGTTCCGGTGAGATGGTCGAGGAACTCGGGAAAATGTGCTTCTGGGGAAGAGATGGAGATGAGAAATGATGTTACAAAACCAGATGCGTAGGTAGAAATAGTAGGTTGCCATGAGAACGCTGCGGTAGGTAGAAGTGGTATTCGAATATTAACGTCTCTGTGGTAGACCTGTAAGTCCAGATGTAACTGTGCTTTCAACATGATCATAGACTTACAAAATGGTGGAAGCAGCACACACACACACACACACACAAACCCACTTATCTTTTTAGTCTTCTTTGTCCTCCTAGTGCCGCAACCATGCCACCCCAGCGGATCCGGTTCTGGGCCGAGGATCGATCTCCTCCTGGTCTGTCTCCGAACCCTGCGTTTGATCTGTGGGTTTAAGTGCAGAACTTGTCTGGTTAAACTCGGTGTCAAATTGCAATAAAATCAAATTGTCAACCGTACACTGCAGTCTATGCAAAAACTTATTAAATACATTTTTTTACTAAAACAAGGATATCGGCCGGCAGCTCTTCCTTGCGATGTAAGTGTAGAAGCAGGACTGAAGTATCGTTGGAAGTCAGAGAAACATTGCAGTGTACTGCTGACGTCAAGCAATGTCTGTAAGACACAATAACAAACACGTTAATGCTTTGTACAAAGCCAGGATAGTGTGTTTTCACGAGCAAACCGTCGATGTCGCAGTTGAAGATGTGAAATATTTTCACGGGTGAGTCCGGTGCTGTGTCCTGGTGACCGTTAGCACGGACACCTCGTGTCGCGTAGTCACTGGGTCAGTGGAACTTATTCTCTCCCTTGTCTTGCTTGTGTCTTGCCGTCCACACAAAGTCCTCGACATTATGGGATAGCAATTGTCATGAACTGTGGAGGACCGGCCATCTTGTCACTTATTTCTTGTTGGTGTTCTTTGTAGGGTACTGTTGTCCATTTTCGATGTCCTCCATTGACTGGGCAGACAACTCTGACCACGCGTACAATGAGGTCTGGAGGGGAGAGGATCGGGTAGGTTGTTGCCGTCTGTCACTCCGATCTTGTTCACTCCATTGAGTATGAAGTGTGTGTTCCTGGCAGTTGGAGGGACCTAGGGGGACAGTAGCAGGGTGTTTGTGGTCCGTCGTGCACTAGTCATCTTCGTTGTCGATGACGTCACCGGTTCTGGGGCGTGTGCGTCTCGGTTCAGCGGATTTGTTCATTGTTGTAAACGGCGAACTTGACTTTTTCACGAAGTTTAGACACGTTAGTTGGTAACGGCTGAATAGCCTGGTGGCTAGCGACGAGGTCTGAAGACTGAAAGGTGGTGTGTTCAAATCTGACAGTGAAAAAAAACTGAGTGAGTGAGTGAGTGAGTGAGTGAGTGAGTGAGTGAGTGAGTGAGTGAGTGAGTGAGTGAGTGAGTGAGTGAGTGAGTGAGTGAGTGAGTGAGTGAGTGAGTGAGTGAGTGAGTGAGTGAGTGAGTGAGTGAGTGAGTGAGTGAGTGAGTGAGTGAGTGAGTGAGTGAGTGAGTGAGTGAGTGAGTGAGTGAGTGAGTGAGTGAGTGGTGAGTGAGTGAGTGAGTGAGTGAGTGAGTGAGTGAGTGAGTGAGTGAGTGATGAGTGAGTGAGTGAGTGAGTGAGTGAGTGAGTGAGTGAGTGAGTGAGTGAGTGAGTGAGTGAGTGAGTGAGTGAGTGAGTGAGTGAGTGAGTGAGTGAGTGAGTGAGTGAGTGAGTGAGTGAGTGAGTGAGTGAGTGAGTGAGTGAGTGAGTGAGTGAGTGAGTGAGTGAGTGAGTGAGTGAGTGAGTGAGTGAGTGAGTGAGTGAGTGAGTGAGTGAGTGAGTGAGTGAGTGAGTGAGTGAGTGAGTGAGTGAGTGAGTGAGTGAGTGAGTGAGTGAGTGAGTGAGTGAGTGAGTGAGTGAGTGAGTGAGTGAGTGAGTGAGTGAGTGAGTGAGTGAGTGAGTGAGTGAGTGAGTGAGTGAGTGAGTGAGTGAGTGAGTGAGTGAGTGAGTGAGTGAGTGAGTGAGTGAGTGAGTGAGTGAGTGAGTGAGTGAGTGAGTGAGTGAGTGAGTGAGTGAGTGAGTGAGTGAGTGAGTGAGTGAGTGAGTGAGTGAGTGAGTGAGTGAGTGAGTGAGTGAGTGAGTGAGTGAGTGAGTGAGTGAGTGAGTGAGTGAGTGAGTGAGTGAGTGAGTGAGTGAGTGAGTGAGTGAGTGAGTGAGTGAGTGAGTGAGTGAGTGAGTGAGTGAGTGAGTGAGTGAGTGAGTGAGTGAGTGAGTGAGTGAGTGAGTGAGTGAGTGAGTGAGTGAGTGAGTGAGTGAGTGAGTGAGTGAGTGAGTGAGTGAGTGAGTGAGTGAGTGAGTGAGTGAGTGAGTGAGTGAGTGAGTGAGTGAGTGAGTGAGTGAGTGAGTGAGTGAGTGAGTGAGTGAGTGAGTGAGTGAGTGAGTGAGTGAGTGAGTGAGTGAGTGAGTGAGTGAGTGAGTGAGTGAGTGAGTGAGTGAGTGAGTGAGTGAGTGAGTGAGTGAGTGAGTGAGTGAGTGAGTGAGTGAGTGAGTGAGTGAGTGAGTGAGTGAGTGAGTGAGTGAGTGAGTGAGTGAGTGAGTGAGTGAGTGAGTGAGTGAGTGAGTGAGTGAGTGAGTGAGTGAGTGAGTGAGTGAGTGAGTGAGTGAGTGAGTGAGTGAGTGAGTGAGTGAGTGAGTGAGTGAGTGAGTGAGTGAGTGAGTGAGTGAGTGAGTGAGTGAGTGAGTGAGTGAGTGAGTGAGTGAGTGAGTGAGTGAGTGAGTGAGTGAGTGAGTGAGTGAGTGAGTGAGTGAGTGAGTGAGTGAGTTTTAATTTAGTAATAATGTGGTGTTGACCAGTGTCGCCACACACATTCAGCAGCCTGCAGCTCAGTGCCACACACGTGACCAGTGGCACGTGTCACCTGTTGCCTCTAAAGCTCGCTGCCCACTGTAATACTTAGTGCAATGGTAAAGGTGGTCAACACGTCTAACACCAACTTCTGGTGAATGAATAACTTTTTTGTGGGGAACCCTAGGAAACAATCTATTGATGGTGATGATAGTTTTACACTTGTGTCAGCAACTCCAATGTCATGTCTTTGTGACACGCGCTTTACTTCCGCCAATGGGCTTTTAGTCAGTCCTGGGGCCGCTGTGCCACTCACCCAACAGTGTTTACAGAGAGCGCTCACAGAGGACAGAAGAGTGGGAATCCATGTTTTGTTTGGAGCCGACAGCTAAGGCTACAGTGTGACGGCAGAGCAGCTAGCCTTGTAAACAAGAGCCAGGTGCAGAGAAAGAACAGCTTGCCCCGGTAGTAGCTAATGGCTGTGCCATCGGAGCTCTCACAGGCCAAGTGTCGTTGTACAGAAATATAGAGGCTGGACTACAGGCTGTTGTCACAGAAAACGTGACTTTCTCTGTGGACACTAATCTTACCCCTTCCCTCTTGTCTGATCCCAGGTTTGCTGCCCCCATGATAACATCGGCATAGTGCCTGTGCCCCCCTCCCACTCGTGTGTCTGTGCCCCCCACACCAACACTAAGCATTGAGAGCTCTAGCACTGTGACTAGTATTGAGAGCTTTTGCACTGTGACTAGCATTGAGAGCACTAGCACTGTGACTAGTATTGAGAGCTCTAGCACTGTGAATAGTATTGAGAGCACTAGCACTGTGACTAGCATTGTGAGCTCTAGCACTGTGACTAGCATTGAGAGCACTAGCACTGTGACTAGCATTGAGAGCTCTAGCACTGTGACTAGCAATGTCAGCACTAGCTCTGTGACTAGCATTGAGAGCTCTAGCACTGTGACTAGCAATGTCAGCACTAGCTCTGTGACTAGCATTGTGAGCTCTAGCACTGTGACTAGCAATGTCAGCACTAGCACCGTGACTAGCATTGAGAGCTCTAGCACTGTGACTAGTATTGAGAGCACTAGTATTATGACCAGCATTGAGAGCTCTTGCACTGTGACTATCACTGTGAGCTCTAGCACTGTGACTAGTATTGTGAGCACTAGCACTGGGACTAGCATTGTGAGCTCTAGCGCTGTGACTAGTATTG
Organism: Pomacea canaliculata; assembly: GCF_003073045.1. Lineage (NCBI taxonomy): Eukaryota > Metazoa > Mollusca > Gastropoda > Architaenioglossa > Ampullariidae > Pomacea > Pomacea canaliculata. Next base: position 64,593 of record NC_037591.1, on the reverse strand, counting down.
AGATCTCTAGCACTGTGACTAGTATTGAGAGCACTAGCACTGTGACTAGCATTGAGAGCTCTAGCACTGTGACTAGTATTGAGAGCACTAGTATTATGACCAGCATTGAGAGCTCTTGCACTGTGACTAGCATTGAGAGCTCTAGCACTGTGACTAGTATTGAGAGCACTAGTATTATGACCAGCATTGAGAGCTCTTGCACTGTGACTATCACTGTGAGCTCTAGCACTGTGACTCGTATTGTGAGCTCTAGCGCTGTGACTAGTATTGAGAGCTCTAGCACTGTGACTAGTATTGCGAGCACTAGCACTGTGCTAGAACCATGAGCACTAGCACTGTGACTAGCATTGAGAGCTCTAGCACTGTGACTAGCAATGTCAGCACTAGCTCTGTGACTAGCATTGTGAGCTCTAGCACTGTAACTAGCAATGTCAGCACTAGCTCTGTGACTAGCATTGAGAGCTCTTTCACTGTGACTAGCACTGTGACTAGCAATGCCAGCTCTAGCACTGTGACTATCACTGTGAGCACTAGCACTGTGACTATCACTGTGAGCACTAGTACTGTGACTAGCACTGTGAGCACTAGCACTGTGACTAGCATTGAGAGCACTAGCACTGTGACTATCACTGTGAGCACTAGCACTGTGACTAGCACTGTGAGCACTAGCACTGTGACTAGCACTGTGAGCACTAGCACTGTGACTAGCATTGAGAGCACTAGCACTGTGACTAGCATTGAGAGCACTAGCACTGTGACTAGCACTGTCTATGCCCTATTCTACGGACGCCTCCACACGCCCTCTGTGGGCACAGCTGATACACAAGTTTGTGGAGGCCACGTGTGGGGTGGCGTGTACCCCAACACACGCAGGGTGGAGCGAGGTCCATTATTATTGTAAGGGTGAGTCAAACGAGCTTACGGTGGAAAGCGAAAGTCGTCTCTACCCGAGATAAGCCGGGTGGGTGTGCGTGTGGCGGTAGGAGGGTGTAAGGCTCTCGCCGAGTGCGGAGCGTGTGCTGACGTGCTGCAGGTGACGAGCGGGTCCCAGCAAGGGGCTGCGGAAGCAACTGGAGTCTGACCAGACGGCTTGTAGATGTAACAGCTGGAAGCTGGTGGTCAGTGGCCTCACTGGCTGACGTCACGGGTACTGTATGGATGCGAGCTTCTAGGACAGTCGTGTACCCGACTCCTGTATTGTGAGGACAGAGGCAAACAGTCCCTTGGCTCATTGATATTCTGGTCAGCAAGTCTTTACCTGATTCTGATGTTTGAGAAAAGGTAAGGTCACTCTGGTTCATTTTTGTCTTGGGTCAGCAAGTCTTTCTCTGACGTTTGTGTTTGAAGAATAGGTGAGGTCACTTGAGTTCACCGATTCCACTAGAAAGTGCTGCAGATGATCATCATGTAACTGGTGGTGGGTGACTGATGCAGCTGTGTGCGAGAGTAACTGATGTCAGTTGAATGATACAACTGTATACGAGATTAACTGATGGTGGGTGACTGATGCAGCTGTATGCGAGAGTAACTGATGTCAGTTGAATGATACAGCTGTATACGAGATTAACTGATGGTGGGTGACTGATGCAGCTGTATGCGAGAGTAACTGATGTCAGTTGAATGATACAACTGTATACGAGAGTAACTGGTGGTGGGTGAATGATGCAGCTGTATGCGAGAGTAACTGGTGGTGGTTGAATAGTTCAGGGATACAGCTGTATACTAGAGTCTCTAATACAGCTGTATTCTGGAGTGTTTGTGTCTAAAACAATAAGGGGTAAATCTTTAGGTCTTTGTAACTATAATAATACAAGTCCCGGAGTTTGGGTGAGAGTAGGAGTACAAGTGCATGCTGGGAGCTTGGAGACGATACTAATACAGTAATACCCCGATACTCAGTGGTGACCACGGTGCACCTGTGATTAACTCTTGTGACTAAAGTGATAAAAATATCACGGGTCTTCGTGATTAAAATAACACAGCTGTATCTGATTATTCTAGAAGTTAAGGATAGTGTATCCTGGGGAACCAAAGACAACAACAATGCAGCTGTATCCTGGAGATAAGATAGATAGATAAGATAACTTTATTGTCCAGCAAAGGAGATTTGTCTTCCAGCATGCAAGTAGTCAGAGAGAAAATCAAAAACATCAACAATAACATCAGCAATGGCAGAAGTGAGCACACACACACCCACACACACACACGCCCGCATCAAAAGGACAATACATCAGTGGACAATACATCAGTTTCCATGACTACATAATAACAGAGATAACAGAGATGGGATTACGTCATCCCCCTTGTGTGTAACACGTCAGGTTCGGTCTACTAGTCGCTTATAGTCTTTTGTTTGTTGACAGCAGAGATGGCCGATGGGATGAATGACCTCCTGTAAACGTTCTTTTCGCAAGAGGGACTCTCACTCCGTCCTGAGGCATAGGCTCGAGCGGGGGTTGAGTGGATGGGTGGGGTCAAGCATGATTTGTGTTGCTTTCCGGACAAGGGCTGAATCGTACAGGTGGGAAAGGGTCCAGCTGTGAAGCACTACGATCTTGCTGGCTGTGTTTGATGGTTTATCGCTGGACTATCAGTGAGCATAGTGTTTTCATTACAGTGTACAACGATGTCGTCATGGCGATAACGCACTGTGCGCCGTCTCCTATGAACACAGACAAGTTGAGGCAACTCAAAATAGAATTTACACACGTCATGACGAACACAACGCATCTGTAAACAAAACTCATACAAACACAACAAACAATCAAAGCATTTCACAGGTGAAAACACTAAGTGACACATAAAAACAACACAGTGTCAGTGGGAGTGCGGATCATGTTACAGTGTCAGTGAGAGAGAGTGCGGATCACGTTACAGTGTCAGTGGGAGTGCGGATCACGTTACAGTGTCAGTGGGAGAGAGTGTGGATCATATTACAGTGTCAGTGGGAGAGAGTGTGGATCATGTTACAGTGTCAGTGAGAGTGCGGATCATATTACAGTGTCAGTGAGAGTGTGGATCATGTTACAGTGTCAGTGAGAGAGTGCGGATCCTGTTACAGTGTCAGTGAAAGTGTGGATCATGTTACAGTGTCAGTGAGAGAGAGTGTGCATCATGTTACAGTGTCAGTGTGAGAGTGCGGATCCTGTTACAGTGTCAGTGAAAGTGTGGATCATGTTACAGTGTCAGTGAGAGAGAGTGTGCATCATGTTACAGTGTCAGTGAGAGAGAGTGTGGATCATGTTACAGTGTCAGTGAGAGAGAGTGTGGATCATGTTACAGTGTCAGTGAGAGAGAGTGTGGATCATGTTTCAGTGTCAGTGAGAGAGAGTGTGGATCATGTTACAGTGTCAGTGAGAGAGTGTTGATCATGTTACAGTGTCAGTGAGAGAGAGTGTGGATCATCTTACAGTGTCAGTGAGAGTGCGGATCATATTACAGTGTCAGTGAGAGTGTGGATCATGTTACAGTGTCAGTGGGAGTGCGGATCATGTTACAGTGTCAGTGGGAGAGAGTGTGGATCATATTACAGTGTCAGTGGGAGAGAGTGTGGATCATGTTACAGTGTCAGTGAGAGTGCGGATCATATTACAGTGTCAGTGAGAGTGTGGATCATGTTACAGTATCAGTGAGAGTGCGGATCATGTTACAGTGTCAGTGAAAGTGTGGATCATGTTACAGTGTCAGTGAGAGAGAGAGTGCGGATCATGTTACAGTGTCAGTGAGAGAGAGAGTGTGGATCATCTTACAGTGTCAGTGAGTGTGCGGATCATGTTACAGTGTCAGTGAAAGTGTGGATCATGTTACAGTGTCAGTGAGAGTGTAGATCAAATTACAGTGTCATTGAGAGAGAGTGTGGATATGTTACAGTGTCAGTGAAAGTGTGGATCACGTTACAGGTGTCAATGAGAGAGAGTGCGGATCATGTTCAGTGTCAGTGAAAGTGTGGATCACGTTACAGTGTCAGTGAGAGTGTAGATATGTTACAGTGTCATTGAGAGAGAGTGTGGATCATGTTACAGTGTCAAGTGAGAGTGTAGATCATGTTAACGTGTCATTGAGAGAGAGTGTGGATCATGTTACAGTGTCAATGAGAGAGAGTGCGGATCATGTTACAGTGTCATGAGAGAGAGTGTGGATCATGTTACAGTTGTAGTGAGAGAGAGTGCGGATCATGTTACAGTGTCAGTGAGAGAGAGTGTGGATCATGTTACAGTGTCAGTGAGAGTGTGGATCATGTTACAGTGTCAATGAGAGAGAGTGCGGATCATGTTACAGTGTCAATGAGAGAGAGTGTGGATCATGTTACAGTGTCAGTGAGAGAGAGTGCGGATCATGTTACAGTGTCAATGAGAGAGAGTGTGGATCATGTTACAGTGTCAGTGAGTGAGTGTGGATCACGTTACAGTGTCAGTGAGAGAGAGTGTGGATAATGTTACAGTGTCAGTGAGAGAGAGTGTGGATCATGTTACAGTGTCAGTGAGAGAGAGTGCGGATCATGTTACAGTGTCAATGAGTGTGGATCATGTTACAGTGTCAGTGAGAGAGAGTGTGGATCATCTTACAGTGTCAGTGAGAGAGAGTGTGGATCATGTTACAGTGTCAGTGAGTGAGTGTGGATCACGTTACAGTGTCAGTGAGAGAGAGTGTGGATCATGTTACAGTGTCAGTGTCAGTGAGAGTGTTGATCACGTTACAGTGTCAGTGAGAGTGTGGATCATGCTATGGTGTCAGGCAGTGTTTATCATGTGGTGGGGTTAGTCAGAATGTGGATCATTTTATGGTGTCAGTCAGAGTGTGGATCATATGCCATGTCAGTGTGGAGCATGCAGACCAACTCACGAGGAAATTCGCACCCGCGCATCGGTCACACTTACCACGAACTTGTATGACTGGACTGCTGGAGACGATTTTTCCAGTTAACTACTGAAACGAGGCAGGTGTGTACAAAGCTTCCGGTTTAGTCCCATTCATTATTTAGGCTCGCCAGACAGACAGCAGTCCACCTACACACGTCCTTGCACTTACAGCTCTATGGTAGGACCACCACTAACGGCCTGACATGTCCTGCAGTGAGAATAACTGTAGAGCCCTGACATGTCCTGCAGTGAACACAGCTGTAGAGCCTGACGTGCTGCAGTGACACAGCTGTAGAGCCTGAAGTGCTGCAGTGAACACAGCTGTAGAGCCTGACGTGCCTGCAGTGAACACAGCTGTAGAGCCTGAGTGCCTGCAGTGAACACAGCTGTAGAGCCCTGACGTGCTGCAGTGAACAAGCTGTAGAGCCTGATGTGCAGTGAACAGCTGTAGAGCCTTACGTGCCTGCAGTGAACACAGCTGTAGAGCCCTGACGTGCCTGCAGTGAACACAGCTGTAGAGCCCTGACGTGCCTGCAGTGAACACAGCTGTAGAGCCCTGACGTGCCTGCAGTGAACACAGCTGTAGAGCCCTGACGTGCCTGCAGTGAACACAGCTGTAGAGCCCTGCAATGTATGTTATAGCTTGAGTTTCCAATGTCTGCAACAGGTGCAAGTCTCGTGGGCTGTGGCGCGTGAGGACATGACAACTGGTCTTCAGTCGTGTGTCATGTGGTGACAGACCAGAGGCAGACTGTATCCTCGGGGCATCATTACACAGGCCACGTCAGCGGTCCTCTGTGTCACGCTGTCTCTTACGTCCGGCGGACACCACACTGAAGCAATGGCGACCGCACTTCACAACTGTGGAACCAGCGACACTGAGGGCAAACCTGTGAGTAAACATGTACCTGACAGGTCACGTGACACTAACAACAGTCTGGTGAATGGGGGACACTGACAACACAATTTGGAATAGCCAGGTGACACTAACAGTCTGGTGAATAGGTGAGACTAACAACAATCTGGTGAATAGGTGAGACTGATAACAGTCTGTGGAATAGACAGAGGTGACAAGGACAACAGTCTGTGGAATAGCCAGGTGACACTAACAGTCTGGTGAGTTGTCACACCACACGGTTAGACATGCTTATTTGTTCACAACACAAGGGAAACCGATTGTTTATGGTTTGTGGGAGCTTCCCGGCCCAGCGCGATATCAATGTTTTAACAAAAAGATTGTAAGCGTTTAGCCACACACCCTGCTCCCCACCTCCCCCGTTGCTGTGTTCTACAAGTCCCTTCTCACTGGACCCCAGCCGATGGCTGTCCATGTCTTGTCAAGGTACCAAAGGTCTCCTGCGTGTTGATGTTTTCCCAGCATCCGGGTACTCTGATCAAAAGTTAACCAGCCCCCAGGCTGTGCGCGGCCATGCGTGACAGGGGGTGAGCTTCACACAACTAACACGTGAGGCCCAGGAAATCGTGTGTCCTCACCTGTCCACCGTCTCACGTGTATGTGTGTGTCGGAGGTGGCCTTTGAACACCAGTGTACAGAGACGGCCCCACCCCTCTCTATACTCTGACCGTGACAGGTAAACGTGTGGGGGAAGGTTGATGAGTTGACTGGTGACTAACGACAGTAGTCAGGTGACAGAAGTCGCAGACGTGAGCAGACTAGTGACTCGCTGGCTGAGACCTCGTTGCCCTCATTATTTGTACACATGCGCACATGTCGCCTACATGTTTGTGTGTCTGTGCATGTTTGTGAGCTGTGTTCACTCACTCACCTGTGGTCGTGCACCAGACGACAGGTGTTGACGTGACGGGGGAGCTGTGCGGTGATCTGCAGTGCCCGGTGTGCCTGGAGCTGTTCCAGCAGCCGCTGATACTCCCCTGCTCCCACGTGCTGTGTCGCACGCCCTGCTGCAGCAACCTCCTCCACTTCAACTTCATTCGTTGTCCAGTGTGTCGCGTCGACAGTTTCATCAATGGAGGACTCCACAGCTTGCCTCGAGTCATCGTCCTTGAAAATATTATCGACAAGGTCAGGGGGCAGAGGTCGAGGCTGGAGCTGAATGTCCAGGGGTCACACCCAGAACGCCCTCAGCAGTGGGAAGTGACCGAAGCGCGCACAGCACTTGTGGAACACTTGGGGACAGATATCGAGCACTTTAACAGCTGGGTGACTGGGGACGAAGGCAGAAGTGACAGTGGCGCCGCCTCGAGACAGGCTTCTGGGTTCTTTACTTCCTCAACCTTCTCCAGCACCGCGCTTGTGCTTGACACTCTACTCACTCCCAGAGACGAGGAGAGAAGTGTCCTCCATCATCTGAGTTCAGAAGCCGGAATCTTCAGGGGAGCGCATCCAGTACAGACCACTTGCCCCCCCTGCCCCCGGCCAGCCAGGGAGACTTACTAACCCCAAGATATTTGTTGTACAGAGACTTGTTCCCTGCAACTTCTGACAGACTGGCGGTTATGGCAGCTGCACCACAGCTGTCAGGCTCAGTGAATAATCTTTCCAGCGACTTGGCCACCTTACAGGTAAAACAAGATGGCGCAGGGTTTCATAGAGGGTTAGATGGAATAGGGCTTTCGTGCAGAAGTAATGAAATGCTTTCTAATAAGTAAAACAAGAGCAGATCTTTAATCACACGTAACACCAGGTGACATTTTACAGTGACAACATATGGAGCCAGGGCAAGGCACGTCACATGGGATCTCATTGCCATTAGTTACTGGGTCAATGAAGTGCAAATCACTATGGTTACACAGACGATTAAGTGCTAATCATCACAAGAGATGTTCATGTACTTCAGTACAGGCTCGAGCGGTACTGTGTAAACTCTGACTTCGCAGGTTAAATTATCCAACGTTCTGCACCTGGTGTCACTGGGCCAGGAGGAGGTTGTCACGTGGGCTAGGCTTCAGAAGGAGTGCTTGAAGGACTTGTTGAAAAGAGCGCAGGTATGTGTCACAGGTATATAATAGGTCTCCACACATTCATTCAGACAATTGCACATTATTTTAACAAGGACCACAAGCACTGCCACAGGCTGCCAGGTCACAGGTCACAGGTCACATGTATTGGCTGCGCCTAGTGAAGGGCTGTTACCAAACTCTGAAGCCAACTCCCTGGTCACGAACACGCGCCGAGTGACGCTTGACCTCAAGGCTCAACAACAACGAGGCCAGAACACACGGCAACACGGTTCCAGCCGGTGGTGGGCTCATAAACATTGACCAAGTATACATGAATCAGAGACTTTCACAACCCTACAGATTAAACCTACGGACTGTTATTCTTAATCCGAGTTCAATTACTCAATACAAGCAACACACTAGTTCAATTTTCAAATCAAGAAATATATTACTACTTCCACACACAGCACCAAAACGTCCTGGCATGACATTGATATAACAAATTACCTGGCATGAATGTGATTAGCACATTACCTGGCATGACATTGATATAACACATTACCTGGCATGACTGTGGTGTAACACATTACCTGGCATGACATTGATATAACACATTACCTGGCATGACTGTGATATAACACATTACCTGGCATGACATTGATATAACACATTACCTGGCATGACTGTGGTGTAACACATTACCTGGCATGACATTGCTATAACACATAACCTGCCATGACTGTGATGTAACATATAACCTGGCATGACTGATGTAACACATTACCTGGCATGACATTGATATAACATATAACCTGGCATGACTGTGATGCAACACATTACCTGGCATGACATTGATATAACAAATTACCTGGCATGACTGTTATGTAATACATTACCTGGTACGACTGTGATGTAACACATTACTGGCATGACATTGATATAACATATAACATGGCATGACTGTGATTAACACATTACCCGACAAGACTGTGATGTAACAGAATTACCTGGCATGACTGTGATGTAACACACAATTACCTGACATAGCTGTGATTAGCACATTACCTGACACGACTGTGATGTAACAGCACGCGACTTGTGAGGCCGGTCAGCAGGTGGATGACGTGTTTGTGGACCTGCAGCACGAGCTGGCAAGGCGCCTGACACAACTCGATGATGTCACGAGGGCGCTGGAGATTCTGCAGGGGTCATCGCAGACCCTAGTGCAGGACGCCATGCAGCCAGCCAGCTACATGATGCGAGAGGTACGGCCACTCACCTGGTTACCATAGCGCCGTATGTAGACTGTGTGTATGTAGACTGTGTGTAGACCGTGTGTATGTAGACTGTGTGTATGAAGACTGTGTAGACTGTGTGCATGTAGACTGTGTGTATGTGGACTGTGTGCATGTAGACTGTGTGCATGTGGACTGTGTGTATGTAGACTGTGTGTATGAAGACTGTGTGCATGTAGACTGTGTGTATGTAGACTGTGTGTATGAAGACTGTGTGTATGTAGACTGTGTGCATGTAGACTGTGTGTATGTAGACGGGGTGTATGAAGACTGTGTGTAGACTGTGTGTATGAAGACTGTGTGTATGAAGACTGTGTGCATGTAGACTGTGTGTATGAAGACTGTGTGTATGTAGACTGTGTGTATGTGGACTGTGTGCATGTAGACTGTGTGTATGTGGACTGTGTGCATGTAGACTGTGTGCAGACTGTGTGTATGTAGACTGTGTGCATGTAGACTGTGTGTATGTGGACTGTGTGCATGTAGACTGTGTGTATGTAGACTGTGTGTAGACTGTGTGTATGTAGACTGTGTGTATGAAGACTGTGTGTATGAAGACTGTGTAGACTGTGTGCATGTAGACTGTGTGCATGTAGACTGTGTGTATGTAGACTGGGTGTATGAAGACTGTGTGCAGACTGTGTGTATGTAGACTGTGTGCATGTAGACTGTGTGTATGAAGACTGTGTGTATGTAGACTGTGTGTATGTGGACTGTGTGCATGTAGACTGTGTGTATGTGGACTGTGTGCATGTAGACTGTGTGTATGTGGACTGTGTGCATGTAGACTGTGTGTAGACTGTGTGTATGTGGACTGTGTGTATGAAGACTGTGTGCATGTAGACTGTGTGTAGACTGTGTGCATGTAGACTGTGTGTAGACTGTGTGTATGTGGACTGTGTGTATGAAGACTGTGTGCATGTAGACTGTGTGCATGTAGACTGTGTGTAGACTGTGTGCATGTAGACTGTGTGCATGTGGACTGTGTGTATGAAGACTGTGTGCATGTAGACTGTGTGTATGAAGACTGTGTGTATGTAGACTGTGTGCATGTAGACTGTGTAGACTGTGTGCATGTAGACTGTGTGTATGTGTGTGTAGACTGTGTGCATGTAGACTGTGTGTATGAAGACTGTGTGTGTAGACTGTGTGTAGACTGTGTGTGTATGAAGACTGTGTGCATGTAGACTGTGTGCATGTAGACTGTGTGTAGACTGTGTGCATGTAGACTGTGTGTAGACTGTGTGTATGTGGACTGTGTGTATGAAGACTGTGTGCATGTAGACTGTGTGCATGTAGACTGTGTGTAGACTGTGTGCATGTAGACTGTGTGCATGTAGACTGTGTGTATGTGGACTGTGTGCATGTAGACTGTGTGTATGAAGACTGTGTGCATGTAGACTGTGTGTATGAAGACTGTGTGCATGTAGACTGTGTGCATGTAGACTGTGTGTATGAAGACTGTGTGCATGTAGACTGTGTGTATGAAGACTGTGTGCATGTAGACTGTATGAAGACTGTGTGCATGTAGACTGTGTGTATGAAGACTGTGTGCATGTGGACTGTATGAAGACTGTGTGTATGTAGACTGTGTGTATGTGGACTGTGTGCATGTAGACTGTGTGTATGTGGACTGTGTGCATGTAGACTGTGTGTATGAAGACTGTGTAGACTGTGTGTATGAAGACTGTGTGCATGTAGACTGTGTGTATGAAGACTGTGTGTGGACTGTGCATATGCAGACTGTGTGCATGTAGACTGTGTGTAGACTGTGTGTATGAAGACTGTGTGTAGACTGTGTGCATGTAGACTGTATGTAGACTGTCGGGGACAAGCAGGTGACATGACAGGCCCCCACCACTTTACCGACTCCCCTCCCCTTCCCTCGCCCATTTTATCTTTGCTTGTGTTGTTTGTGGCGCGTAGTTATATGCGTGTGAGGTGCGTGCGTGTGTGTGAACTCAGTTGGCCACTCACTGTGACGCACACATATTTCTGTTACAGGGGACTTCGCCTCCACAGGGCAGGGGAGGACCACTCAGTCACGGTCTGCATTCTGTTCCTGTGGGTCGCGCGTGAGTTGATGGCGATGGCGTGTGCTAGCTGCCAGTCTTTGAGTCTTTGACCAAAGGTTACAGAGCTAGCTATAAATAACTGCTACACTCTGATAGTCTGATGTCCCTCAATAGTCATTGTTTCTAAATTATTGCTATCCCTGAATAGTTATTGTCCCTATATGGCTGGTGTGTTTCGTTCATGGTGATGGTAACGGTAGCCGTCATGCTCACAGGTCGCCGAACGTGACTGCAGCTGGACGGCCGGACATCGCGGTCACTGGCTGCCTGACATGTGTGGATGCTGGAGGTCAGCAAAGCCCACGTAGTAACCGCTGCCTCAGGTAAGGGATGTCTAGACGCTGTTCACCTCCTGCTCAGCTTCTAGTCCTGGGACGCAAGTGTGAAGCGGTGGTAAGGTGACCCCGAGGTTAGCTACACACCCACAGAGTTGCAGGACCGACAGCAGGTCTGCTGGGACCTCAGGGTCCCCGACCCGTGTACAGTCCAAAAAGTCTGGCTATAGGCTGTGGGTAGTACTGGGGGTAACGCAAACTCAGGGATAGCTGCAAGCTCGAGATTTCTAGAATCTATTCACCTCCGGGTATTGTACGGTGGGGTAGCAAGATGCCCTAAGTCTCAGGCTGCACGATTTAATGAGCTGACACGTTGATATGTGATATGCTAATGAAGCTGACAACCCATGTGAAGGCCGTGTCGCCATGTTGCTGTGTTTACACCGGGGGTTCTGACTGGTTTGTTTGGATGGTCGTCGGTAATGTGTTGATCTCAGTGGAATGAATGAAAGTGCACGTAGCCTGATGTCTCCATTGTGTGCAGGTGTGTACAGGTGTGTACAGGTAGTAACAACACATCCTTGCTTTTTATTTCCTCAGCCTGCATTTGCAGGTAGCCTTCAAGACACGTGACGTGTCTGTGGTGCTGACGTCATGTGAGACGACAGCCAATAGCAGAAGGGTGATTGTGTGACACACAAATAACACACCTTCAGACACTCTGTCTCTTGTTCACTCCTAGTTCACAGCGTTCACACGCACTCATTGTATCTTGTCACAGCTCCTGCCCTCCCTGCCCTTGACGTCACGCGCTGTGCACGCGGCGAAGATAAGGTGGCGCTGTTTCTCCAGCCCCCAACACCCTCGCATGACGTCATAGACACGTATGAGGTGACGTACTTCACGGAGGAGGAGAAGACCCTGGGTATACAGGTGTGTCTTGCCTCTCACATAGTGTAGTGGTATAGTGCTCTCACATAGTGTAGTGGTATAGTGCTCTCACATAGTGTAGTGGTATAGTGCTCTCACATAAGGTAGTCTTGTAGTGGTATAGTGCTCTCACATAAGGTAGTCTTGTAGTGGTATAGTGCTCTCACATAGTGTAGTGGTATAGTGCTCTCACATAGGTGTAGTGGTATAGTGCTCTCACATAGTGTAGTGTATAGTCTCACATAGTGTATAGTGCTCTCACATAAGTAGTCTTGTAGTGGTATAGTGCTCTCACATAGTGTAGTGGTATAGTGTCTCACATAAGGTAGTTTGTAGTGGTATAGTGCTCTCACATAAGTAGTCTTGTAGTGGTATGTGCTCTCACATAGTGTAGTGGTATAGTGCTCTCACATAAGGTAGTCTTGTAGTGGTATGGTGCTCTCACATAAGGTAGTCTTGTAGTGGTATAGTGCTCTCACATAGTGTAGTGGTATAGTGCTCTCACGTAAGGTAGTCTTGTAGTGGTATAGTGCTCTCACATAGTGTAGTCACATAATGCACTCACAGTGTAGTCACATAGTGCACTCACATAGTGTAGGGGTAAAGTGTACTCACATAGTGCACTCATAAAGTGTAGTCTTGTAGTCGTATAGTGCACTCACATAGTGTAGTCACATAGTGTAGTCACATAGTGTGCTCACACAATGCACTTACATAGTGCACACTGTACCCACAAAGCGCACTGTCGTTAATTGCTAGGTACCCCGACTCCTTGTTGTGCCGTCACATCATGACCTGCCCTGAGATCACGTGTGCCCTGAGATCACGTGTATGTTCGGTTGGTTGATGGGTTGGTGAAGGACGCAGTAGCCAGACCGGCCCCCACCAGAAGCCTCACCACTTCATTGTGCTGTTCCTTCACTTCTCCGTCTGACTCTCTGTCTTGTCAGTCTCTCCCCTCCTCCAGTTCAGGTAAATACCCTGTGGATTTAGCGGCTAACAGGGTACAACAGGGTACAACAGAGTGTAAGAGGGTACGCTAGGATGTGAGCGGGTACATTGAAATGTGAAAGGATACAGGACAGTTTGAGAGGATACAGCATAGTGTGTGAGGGTACAGCTAGTGTGTGAGGGTACAACTAGTGTGAGAGGATACAGGAGTGTGAGATGTTACAGCAGTGTGAGAGGATACAGCTAGTGTGAGATGTTACAACAGTGTGAGAGGATACAGCTAGTGTGAGATGTTACAACAGTGTGAGAGGATACAGCTAGTGTGAGATGTTACAACAGTGTGAGAGGGTACAGCACAATGTGAGATGTTACAACAGTGTGAGAGGGTACAGCAGTGTGAGAGGATACAGTTAGTGTGTGAGGATACAGCTAGTGTGAGATGTTACAACAGTGTGAGAGGGTACAGCACAGTGTGAGAGGGTACAGCAGTGTGAGAGGATACAGTTAGTGTGTGAGGATACAGCTAGTGTGAGATGTTACAACAGTGTGAGAGGGTACAGCACAATGTGAGATGTTACAACAGTGTGAGAGGGTACAGCACAGTGTGAGAGGGTACAGCAGTGTGAGAGGATACAGTTAGTGTGTGAGGATACAGCTAGTGTGAGATGTTACAACAGTGTGAGAGGGTACAGCACAGTGTGAGAGGGTACAGCAGTGTGAGAGGATACAGTTAGTGTGTGAGGATACAGCTAGTGTGAGATGTTACAACAGTGTGAGAGGGTACAGCACGGTGTGAGATGTTACAACAGTGTGAGAGGGTACAGCACAGTGTGAGATGTTACAACAGTGTGAGAGGGTACAGCACAGTGTGAGAGGGTACAGCAGGTACAGCAGTGTCATTAGCGATGAAAGTTACTCATTGTATTTCTACTTGAATGACGCTGAGTGATGTTTGCTCACAGTGAGTACGTCACGCTAACGTGACTTAGTTCTGCTGGCAGCAAACGTTAACCTTCAGCAACAGCGCGGGTCAAGGGTCAGGCGCGCGGGTGATGGTGCTGCACAAGCTGCGATGTGGCGCCACCTACTACTTTCACCTTGTGGCGCGCAACACAGCCGGCACCAGCGCACCCAGTGACGTAGTGCAGTGCGTCACCCTGGCCGCTCGTCACAGTGTTGTACCCAGTGAGTATGTGTGGTAGTTTCTAAAGGTCAGAGGTCAACAGTGCATACGTCAGACGTCACGTGCTTGTTGTTGCCGACCCCCCAACACACAAAATGGCGCGTCAGTCACCAGTGCAACAGTTTGTTTCCCGCACTTACTGGGGGGAGGGCGCTAATCGTCTTGAGTGAGTTGTATTCAGTCTCCTGACTTGAAGGCGAATGGCTGTGATCAGTGGGTAACGGCATGGGTGTGACGTAGGAGGTAACGACTGGCGAGCGGGTGGCGGGTGTTGATGACCTGGCGGTTGACTGTGTGACTGTCTGCACCACCCTCTGTCACTGGCTTGGCTCTGTGCAGTTCCCAGCATCAACGTCAGCAAATGTCGGGCGTCGTCCTCGTGCATCCGGGTCTTCACTCCCAGCCCGCATGACGTCGCACCCGAGCAGCACATCTCCCATTGGCTGCTGTACAGACCACGTGGTCCCGAGAGTGTGTGGCAGGCAGCGCCACTATACGGCAGCCAGGAGCAGCGAGTGGCGGGCCTTGATCCTGAGACCGACTACCAGGTGGTCGTCATGGCGCGCAACGCACGTGGCGAGTGTCAGCTGTCGCACGTGCTGGGGATACGTACACAACCTGCACACACACCTTGACTCGCGCCGCCTTGACCCCAAGCATAGTGGGGTCAATAATGAGCAGAGCGCAGCCAGTTACTGCTAATTACTGAGCAATTACATGATACTTCCCGACATAAGTTGTTGTTGTTGTAAACTCACCTCTTGGCTGCTTGTCTTCACACTGAACACGAGAACGAACTGTGTCAATAGGCTAGAGTCGCTAGACCTACTTATCCTCATCTTGCCATCATCAGGGTCACAGTCTTGTACCGATATTTCCTACCAACAGTCCACAAGAAAACGATGAGATTACTGTAAACAAAAGTACCATAAAGTCCATATGGATCCTTTCTACCTGGATTGAGTTTTACAAACACATGTTCACTGTGCTCATCACAGAGTAAGCTCCCCACGAATACCTGCTCGTTTTTGATATAATGTACACAAGGATTTTCCTGCTCTCCATAGTCATGGGAAAGGAGGGGAATTTTTACCATCAAGATAATGATTAGACGATATCAGGAAATTTCCACAAGTTTGCTTCTCTTTCTTCAAGAATCAATGTGAATCCAGTGCCTTGTCTGCTAATCAACTGGGTGCAGTTTCTTACGGAAAAACTTGGAATTGTTATTATGTCTTACCCTACCCCCATCCTTCGGCTCAAACCTAAGCGATAAACATGTTTAAGAGGAAAGCTCTGTCAGACAGCTTATAAACTTTATTGCTTTGTTCTCTCCTCATTTTCACACCTGTTGTTATTTTTTGTTGGAATAAATGATTGAAAATATAAAATGGTGATGGGCATTCCTTGAATACATGTAAATAATTGATGTCGCCAGATGTGAGTAAACATGACAATTTGAACGCAATTTTCATTCTCAAAGTCTTATTAGGCAATCTTCACTATGACCAGTTGTCAACCCAGAGGCGAACAGGTAGCTCTTGTTTTTCAACACTTTAATCAAACGCATGGTTTGATGCTTAGGCTATTGCCCCACAGCATTGCCTGCCTTTCAGTAAGGTTTGGCCAAATACACAATGAGGTACATGTAAAATGATAATACGATAAAAGCACGAGAAAGATGTTCAACTGTTCATTTTATCAACTCACACACGTGTATGCATTGATATACACCTCTTGCTAAGAGCTTTGAAATTTGTCACAGTTTCCTCAATTGGTCCTCTGTACTTTGGCCTCCCTTCAGGAAACAGTCATCCCAATAAACAGAAGCAGACTTCAGATGGCAGCAGACACGATGTGCAGATTGCCATGTCAGCTCTAGCAGCCTGATTGTGGCACAAGAGATGATCACTCCCTAAAATTATACACAATTTTGTCACTCCCGAGCAGTGTTATGTCCGGTGTCAACAGTCGTACCGGGCACAGACGTCCATTGGGTGCACTTGTCTCCTCCCTGTACGCGTGAGCGATCATGCCCCACAACGGTAGTCTTGTGGTGAAGTTCCGCCCCGCCATACGTTCGCACTGCCGGACGTAGGCTCTCAGGATGTTGGTGTGTAGCGATCTGAAACGTCCGAGCAGTACTAAACGTCTCGGTATAGTCTGCGCATGCGCATGAAGCGAAACTTCACTTCGATATCGTTGCTCTAACTGCAAAGCCATTTTTTTTTCTTTTCTTCGCCGATTTACTATAACATTTTTACTTTTCCTATTTTACTTGTTAACTCTAACCACGTGTTTTCTTGTACGTCTCGGTATCTGCTTTCATTAACAGTTATTACACACCTTGTCAAGTCTCACTTTTCGTCGATTTACTTTACAGGTTATACGTGATTTCTTATTCATAGCCTTTTCGTTTAAGATTTTAAGTTTGATCCTGCTTTAGCTGTTTATGTAATTCATCAGCAACTTTTTTCTTAACAGCTTTATTGCACGCATGCGCAGACTATACCGAGACGTTTAGTACTGCATGGACGTTTCAGACCGCTACAAGTGCCCGCTATCACTGGCACTCGTGACGAATACTCCGTGTCTGGACAGACCAGTAACACTGTGTCTACTTTACTGTCCACACCAACGACATCTTTAGGCAGCCACACCGACACACGCACAACACCAACATAGGGCACAGAGTGACCGCCTGCTCCTATCACTTGCAGTGTAGAATCCAGGTTTTCCAGCTGTCGATGTCGCATATTTCTGCGGAAAAAAGACTCCGACACATTAGACACCTGCGAGCCGCTGTCTATCAAACAGCGTGACGTCACGCCGTCGATGTGGATGGGTGATTCGCAGCTCGGTCCTACCAACGCCTCGAGGTTTGTTTGGTCTGCGCCGGGTGAGTGTAACTCGGCGAGCACCACTCGACAGGTCAGCGTCACATGTCGTCTGGAAGAGGAGTTCCTGACCGCCACATGACCTCTTGACCCTGTGACACTGGCTGACACTGTCGCGTGTCGCATGCTGGCTCTAGTCCTAGAGGGAAGGAGGGGGCTGTTGCGTCACTAAAGTCTGACGAAATTTTGTTTTGTGACTTTTTTGGGGGAAAAATAGAAAAATGAATAGAGAGTGAGAGAACGGCCACCAAGGAGGAAGGTTGGGCCGTGTGAGAGATTCCGTTGTGGAAACGGGGACATATTAGCTTTGCAAGAACGGAACCGTCTTGAGTTGTGGATACGTTTACGTAACATCCATCTGTGAGGCATCTGCTTTTTTGTTGGTGGGGGGAGGGTTGTTTTTTTATTTTATTTTCATTAAATATGTATTTGTAGTGTTATCTCGTGTGCGTGTCGTTTGTTCGGCACTGGGAGCGCCTGGATTCGTCGCTGCACGTGACAACTGGTGGGGATGCGGGGAAGTTACCCACTACCCTAATCCTCGCTCCTCAGTGCTGTCTTGTCCTGTAACTGCATTGTATTGTTTCGTCAATAGGTTTGGGAGGGTGCGAGCTGTGTCCGACCCTGCTTGGGGTGAGTGGGGGGCTTGTATAGCCGTGTTTAGATAGTCTGTCTACTCACACACTCCCAACGTCGCGTGACGTAATCCTGTGTGGTTGCTCGTTAGTTACGCTAGGCGGGGGGCGTATCTTTTTTTCTTGAACAGTGAAGCAGCTTCGGAAGCCTTCGGAACTTCGGAAGCCTTCGGAAGCGTGACGTCAGCGACCTTGCACACTTCCCTTCTATGCCAACCTCCGCTTCACTCTTTGAAAGCTATGAAACTTGTTCTGGGGGGCTAATTCTACAACTTTTAAATACCGTGAAGGGTGGCATAAAGTGAATTGTGACAGGCAAAATAACTCAAGGCCTTAAACTGATGACAGGTCAAGGTACAATCAATGAGGGTCCATCCACCACAAGCGAGACGATGTTTCTACAAGTACGTTAGATTGCAAAGCTTAGTGAGCTTCGCCTCTGTAGTCTAGTGGTTAGGTTGTGGCCTGATGTTTGAAAGTAGGTGTGTTCGAAACTTGGGGTGGCGATCGTTTTGGCTTTGCTTTGGAATGTTTTTCGTTCTCTAATATGATCAATTTTCTATCAAGCCTTTCATTAAAACCTGTTGATTGCCCAGAGAAGTCGTGTAATCAAGCTGCGTATAGTCTTAAAAGTGATATAATGTTCTCAAATGTTCTTTACTCAGTTTTGTTGAAGATTCAACAGCATTAAATAATTGCTGATGAACCACTATGGTATTCCGCCTAAATTCATAAATAAATAAATTTTACTTTCATAAGTTTTAGATTCAGAAATATAAGTATCACATCAAACGAAAAACATTCCAAAGCAAAATAAAAAAAAACGATCCCCACCCCAAGTTTCGAACACACCAACTCTCAAACATCAGGCCTCAGTTGTAACCACTAGACTACAGAGGCGAAGCTTACGAAGCATTGCAATCTAACGTACTTGTAGAAACATCGTCTCGCTTGTGTTGGAGGCCCTCATTGATTTTACTTTTACCTGTCATCAGTTTAAGGCCTTGAGCTATTTTGCCTGTCGCAATTCACTTTATGCCACCCTTCACAGTATTTAAAAGTTGTAGAATTAGTCCCCCAGAACAAGTTTCATAGCTGTCAAAGAGTGAAGCGAAGGTTGGCTTAGAAGGGAAGGGTGCAAGGTCGCTGACGTCACGCTTCCGAAGGCTTCCGAAGTTCCGAAGGCTTCCGAAGCTGCTTCACTGTTCAAGAAAAAAAGATACGCAGGCGGGGGAGGTGCTTCTTCATTGACAGTTGGATTTTTATCGTCCCTGTATGTCGCGGTCAGCATCACCTATATCAGCGCGCACTCGCGCACTACTTTTCTGCTACCGAAAAGTATGTTCAGGTGGGCGTGAGGGCAGGCCTGAGTGGTAAGGTAGTTCTCTTCAGGATCTGTATAACAGGAGGACTCTACTGAAAGTGTCTGCCATCCTTCGTGATGACAGGCATGCTCTGTCGGGTGAACTTGTCCAGCTCCCATCAGGTCGCCGATATAGTATGCCTGCATGCAGGACAAACCGACTGCGGCTGTCTTTTGTTGCTTCAGCCGTCAGACTTTTGAATGGATTATGAATGTGATGTGCATGCGATCATGTATGACTTTAATCGAGCTGGTATGATTGACTGCAACACGACTGCCTGTGGGTTGATATATATAATCGAGCTGCAACTGAATTGCCCTCTAGGGATTAATAAAGTATTATCTTATCTTATCTTATCTTAAATTTCGTGAGTGAGGAGTGTGAAAGAGATAGGCAGGAGAGGGAAAGAGATAGGCAGGAGAGGAGAGACGAACGAAACCATGAGCTAGAGATGACCAAACTTAGAATCCAGGGAGCGAGCCAACAGAAGGCAGCGGCTGAGTTCGAGGGAATCAAACTTAAGATGCCTTTCTTCGAGGATGAAGAAGATTTAGAGGCATACCTACGTTACTTCGAGAGGAGTGTCAGAATGCAGAATTGGAGTAAGGACACATGGGCGGCGAGGCTTGGCAATTTACTGAAAGGAAAAGGGAGGGAGGTGTACGTGAGCCTCAGCGACGAAGGCGCCAGCGAGTATGACAGGCTGAAGAGCGCACTACTCGTCAGCTTCCAGCTCACAGCAGATACCTACAGGAGGAAGTTCCGATCAGCCAGGAGAGAGAGCACGGAGACGTTCCAGCAGTTTGTAGCGCGAACGAGAACATACCTGACAAGGTGGCTGAACCTAGCAGGTAAACCGCCCACATTCGAGGGCTTGCAGGACCTTCTCCTCCTAGAGCAATTGCTCGACAGCCTGTCTGTAGAGATGACCACGTTCGTCCGCGAGCGCGCTCCTGAGAATGTTGAAGGAGAGGCAACGCTAGCACAGCAATTTGCCGAGGCAAGGCACTCAGCTGAGCAGCACCCCAGCACTCGGCTAAGTACCATGTCGTAACCCAGCAACAGATGTGGTCTGAAGGTCCGAGGGAGGCGGTGTAACGGGATGAAACTTCCTAGCAGGACTAAACGTCTCAGTATAGTCTGCGCATGCGCATGAAGCGAAACTTCACATCGTTATCACTGCATAGCCATTTTTTTCCCTTTTCTTCGCCGAGTTAACAAGTAAAATAGTAAAAGTAAAAATGTTATAGTAAATCAGCGAAGAAAAGAAAAGGAAAAAAAATGGCTATGCAGTTAGAGCAGACCTGGGCAAACGCCGGCCCGCCTCCTGTCTTTGACCGGCCCGCCCTCTGGCCCGCCCACCAGTATATATACCATGTATATAGTATTGGGTAACACTGAGTTAACTATATTAGTCCAGCCCTCTAGAACCATCCCAGTTTCTCATGCGGCCCCTTGGGAAAATTAATTGCCCACTCCTGAGTTAGAGCAACGATAACGAAGTGAAGTTTCGCTTCATGCGCATGCGCAGACTATACTGAGACGTTTAGTCCTGCTAGGAAGTTTCATCCCGTTACAGCGGCAGTGCCCACTAAGGCTCCTGGCCAGAGTCGGGGGAGACTGCAATGCTATCATTGCGGCCAAGAGGGTCACATGAGGAAGGACTGTCCACGGGGGAAGGCTACTGGAACGCCGACAACAAAAGAGGCCGTCATACGGACGATCAACATCATCGATGAAGGGAAGCTAGCACTGTGTACAGAGTGCACCCAAAGTGTGAAGACGGCCAGTTTCAGGAAGGCCGTTCGAGTGAACAACCGCCAGGCCACTGCGCTGCTAGACAAGGGGGCAGACATGCTGTGCATCCGAAGCGACCTCATCCCTGACCCATGCCTCACGGGTCGTAAACAGCGGATACGCTATGCAAACACAGGATCGACGTACGCCCCACTGGCCTTAGTCTACTTGGAATCCCCTTATTACCAGGGAAAAGCAGAGGTGGCGCTCATCCCCAGGCTTGTGGAGGAAGTGGTCATCGGTAACACACTCAGGACCGAGCTGGGCGAAGAGCTGCAGGTGCCGGTGTACGAGGAGACGCCAGGCAGGTGTGCACTGATGCAGACCAGGACTCAGCTGACGGAAGAACGTGGGATGGAGGTGTCAATAAAGAGTGCAGTAGAGTTGCTTCATGTGGGGCCAGAGGAGATAGCGCAAATGCAGGGACAGGACGACACTTTACAACGCGTTCGCCGCCTGGCGAGAGACGGTCAGGTGACGTCACAGCGAGGCACAGGGAGAGTTTCGTTCCTGCGTAAGAAAGGACTGTTGTGGCGAGTCTACATAGGAAGGAAGGGGGCAGAACATAAACAGTTGGTTGTTCCCCAGCCTTTAAGGCACGAAGTGCTACGTGTGGCCCACGACACGCCAATGGCGGGACATGTGGGGCAAGGGGAACGCGGGACAGACTGTGGTGTAAGTTTTACTGGCCGGGCATGTGTAAAGATGTCCGGCGCTTTTGTGCGTCTTGCGACACGTGCCAGCGCACAACTCCCAAAAGGAAGGCTGAAGAGAAGGACAGATCTGAGTGGTTGGCTATTGAACGTGATCAGATTGGGAGGGAAAGTAGGGAAAAAGAAACAAAGATCTTGAGCTTGACGTGCAACCCTGATGAGCCTCAAGAGCAGGTGGATCAGCTGGAACGTATTCGTCAGCAGCAGGCTCGAGAACTCGAGAAGATGAGCTTCAGGCAGCAGGAGATGTAAAACTGCGGTTGGAAGAGAACATGCAGGCTCTGAACGCTCAGTATGACCGTGATGTTGCTGGTCGTGAGGAGCTGGATGAGGAGTCTAAGAGACCATTGCTTAAACAGATACGAGAAATGAAAGCAGAGCTTCGGGATGAGCGTAAGCAGAGAGCCATAACAGCAACTACTCGCAGTGAGTTGCGAGGAGGTCTGCAAGGCTTAGAGCAGGAAGTGGAGATGGCCAACAAAGTGAAGGAAGATGCTGTTAAGCAGTACAAGAAGCTGGCAGCTCAGATAGAGGACTGCCAGCGTGAAGTTGAAAAGGCACGCATTGCACTGGAGGAAATGGCTGCTGCTGTAAAAGATAATGACAAGCGAGTGAAGAACTTGGAAACAGAGCCTTCAATGTCGCTGAAGCTTCAAAATCAGAGGCTGGTCATTGAGCGCCAGGACAAAGAAACGCGTGACAAACCTTGGGAGCTGGAGGGGCACAACCGAGCTCCTAGTAAGGCTACCATAGCTACCCTTGAGAGTAAGATTGTCAAGGTGGAGGAACAGCTTGACCAAGAAGCAAAAAGAACGTGCGGCGCCGGTTCATACCAATGGCAAGATGGAAGAAACGCAGCAAAACTAACACTTCAGGGGAGGCCATCCCCGGTGAGCAGATCGTCGAGCGGACTTTTTTAAGCCGGTCATATCCTACAACTGGATGAGTGGTTAGGTGGCCCACCCCGGGGGTAATTAGAGGGGTGCATGTTTAATGGTTATCCATAGGTAGGTCAGCGAGTGTTGTGCATCCGTTTGTATGGTAGCTAGGGTGTGTTCATCAGCAGGCTGAGCAGCAGGCATCACGCGTGTAGTAGTCGCGGTGCTCCATCTTGGGGGGGGGGGACATTTGTCACATGTCACATGCTGACTCGGCCTGAGCTCTAGTCCTAGAGGGAAGGAGGGGGCTGTTGCGTCACTAAAGTCTGACGAAATTTAGTTTTGTGACTTTTTTGGGGGGAAAATAGAAAAAAGGATATAGAGTGAGAGAACGGCCACCAGGGAGGAATTGGTTGGGCCGTGTGAGAGATTCCGTTGTGGAAACGGGGACATATTAGCTTTGCAAGAACGGAACCGTCTTGAGTTGTGGATACGTTTACGTAACATCCATCTGTGAGGCATCTGCTTTTCTTTTGGGGGGGAGGGTTGTTTTTTTTTATGTTATTTTCATTAAATATGTATTTTGTTGGGCACTGGGAGCGCCTGGATTCGTCGCTACACGCGACAGACACTACCGTCAGAGTCGTTGTCAGGTTACCACACAGTTCTACAGTTTGCTGCGGAGGAATATCCAGTACTGCACTATTTAACCGAACTGGCGTAGGTCTAACAGACCCTGTTCGATGGTATTGGCGGCGGTTGAAAGGAGATGATGTTGTTTTCTCACCGTCTCTGCTGGGGTCTCATGGTCGCCCTCTCGGACCAACACTCGCCCCTCTGTGGTGGTGCCTTCCACTTCGGGGAGGCCCTGTTTCTTTCGCCACTTGTTGTTCTGCCTCCTCCGTTCTCGCTCCCTCTGCACCACCAGCGCCGCATTCACCGCATTGTTGCACACACGATAAAGGTGCCCCTCCTCCCCGCACTTGAAACAGTACTTGCTTCTTCTCACCTTACGAACTGGTCTGTCCTGTTGTACATGGGTGACAAGCACCTCTGTACGTGCTTTGATGCATCTCTCACCCTTCTCACTTGGTGTAACACAGTTTGAAATTAAACTCTCAACCTGCTGCACATGGCAGTATAACTCAGGGAAGGTAGGCCTACTTTACCCAGGAATCCCAAGCTTATTTCGGACCTCCATGGTGACAATCGGTTCCGAGATTCCCTTGGAAAAAATATAATACAGCCTGCGGTGGCATTCCTCCTCCGTCAGGCCGCCTAATTTTTTTAGCTCCGACATCTTTGTGGAGAGTTGCAGAAGGAATTGTGACAGGCACTGCCCTCTGGTCGGTCTCATCTGACACAATTCGATATAGATGTCGTCTGCAGATTGTAGCTCCCCAAACAGCGCCTGCAAGTCTGCAACCAATTCACTGACGGCGCCATACTGTTTGTCTTTGGTGTGGAGATGTGCCGCCCCCTTCAGACTTCGTCTCAGGAAGCCGAGTGGTCCGAAACCTCCGGGCAGTACTAAACCTCTGGGTATAGCTTACTATTCGAAAGAACAGCAGCGAAACAGAGCGTCTGACCACATACTGACATATAGCATCATGAACTAGTGTCGGTCGTGGTACAGAGTATTTTGAAAATATCAGAGTACTATCCGAAGGTACAGCAGCGAAACCAAACGTCTCGTCATGAAGCGAAGAAAAATAAAGCTTATCGGTCATGTGAATCTTCGATTGACAGTTTATTTGAAATAAAAGTAAAGGACGAAACATTATAGGACATACGAAATAAAATAACATTGCAAAAGCAAAATTATACAACTCACAATATGCTTTGAGTTGGTTTTGATAAATAAACCCAAGAAAATGTTTACTAATCCATCGGACGTTTATCGCACTTAAATGCCCACGCATGCGCAGACTATACCCAGAGGTTTAGTACTGCCCGTGTAGCAAGATAGGACCTCTCCTCAAGAATCGAACTCCCAGCAAGGTGTTGTAAGGACAGAACCGAGCTCTCAGCGAGAACCAATGGTCTGTGCATACTACAAAATTAAAGTTAACAGTAGAGAAACACAAAACTGTTAGGTTAAAATTATTACAGCTTGCAAAGAGATGTGGATAGTGAGACTATTTTACATTGATATCACTGCGTGAGTGGGTGTTTGATCGTCTGCTAAGGAGTAACTACAAGTCAAATTTAAATAAAAATAACATGAAAAAAAGCTAAACACACACAACTACCGCTTTATTGTTGGTTTTGATAAAAGAAATACCACGAAAATGTCTGCTAATCCATTCAGCAACACTAGAAAACCCAGCGTCTGCATACCTCGCTGGGAGTTCGATTCTTGAGGTCTATCTTGCTACACCCGGAGGTTTCAGACCACTACACTAGTTGTGCTGCAGTCAGCCATGGTGTTCTGCCGAGGAATTAAAGTTACTCTAATACAACTAGCCCCACATTGGGCGCCAGAAATGTAACCAACACGTCAGTGTCTGATGGCTACGTAGAGTGGGCTGTCGTACCAGAGACAACACAAGATGGTATTCTCAGCTGAAGTTTTGAATTCAGTTTCGCTCGGCGACTGGCCTAACTTCGCTCTCTCCTCCCAATTCTCAAAAGGTCCCGTGCCACTGTCCTCCCCACTACTTATTGCCCTACCCTCGAACATTCTAGAATCTAGATCCCTCCATTCCCCGCCCCCTCTCGCCCTGTCTGGCCATTGTTTCCCCCAAGTTCTCAGGCGGGTGTAACAACTGACCAGCGGCCGCGGGCGGGTGTAACGTACTCAAACTTCCCAGCATGACTAAACGTCTCAGTTCAAACTTCCGATGGATTAATAAACATTTTCTTGGGTTTATTTATTAAAACAAGCTCAAAGCATATTGGGAGTTGCATAATTCTGCTTTTGCAATGTTGTAATGTTTCGTCCTTTACTTTTATTTCAAGCAAAATGCCAATCGAAGATTCACATGACCGATAAGCTTTATTTTTCTTCGCTTCATGACGAGTCGTTTGGTTTCGCTGCTGTGCCTTCGAATAGTACGCTATTCTATACCACGACCGATGATATTTTGAAAATATCAGCAAACTATTCGAAGGCACAGCAGCGAAACCAAACGACTCGTCATGAAGCGAAGCATGGGTGAAGATGTGAGGAATGAACCAAGTAGTGCTACATCACACAAAATATTTCTTCAAGAATTCTTAAAGCAAAAGGTTATAAAATCCAATGCCCACAAATACAAGCACTGGCTAAAGATGCCAAATGCTGTGCTTGTCTGTCCATGATAGGAACACTTTGAACACTATTGCCAATGCTAGTTATAAGATCATTGGGGTCCAGCACAGGAATTTGGGTTTTTGTTGCATTTAGTAAATTGTCAGGAAATTGGCATTTACTCAATATCTGAACATGTTGCTGCAGGAGAACTTGTTTTAGTGATTTCATGCAAACCTTATGCTATGCTAAAAATTCAGAAGGAATAAATATATATATACCCACACACAAAATCTTTTTTTTTTCATTTCAACTGCTAAATAGTAAGTGAAAGGCGTGTGTGCGAAGGGTATGGTTCTACATGTAGGAACCAAGGAATTTTTTATCAAGCCATGCATTCTTTTACGATGTACCACTTTGTCTTGTAACTAAGCACATGCTTTGTAACTTAGCAGACTTAATTACCTCTAGTATTAAAAATGCTTGTCATTTGTCAATGACATTATATTTTGTGTGTTCGAATCACCATATTCAGTGAATGTTGCCCTCTCCTAATGCCACTCTGTATGTTAAACATGTGTGTAGACACTTTATAGATGCAATGAACTCTCCCATCGGGAGGAGCTAGATGTGTGTGTACTAAATAGTCACTTGCTTTCAATCATTGAATAATGCGTCATGCGGGTTATCAGTTTAATGATGTAAAGAATTTAATACAACTTTTGACTAGACGAAGCTATATTTGTAAATATTTACATTTCCAGACTCTTCATTTGTCTTTGCATTCAGGGCACTTCAATGTGCAAACCCCAGGCATCCACGTTTTGCTTGATGACTCCATAAAAATCTCTTTTTTAGGTTGAGTCACAGTAGTACCTGTCCACAAGGGTTGGTTTTTTTTTTTTTTTTTTGAGGGGGAGGGGTGGAACTCTGGTTTCCTCAATCCCTCTCTTTTATCTATAACGATAACATTCTCTCATTCTCTTGCTTTTTGTCATCAGTCAGGCCTTGAGTTATTTTATTGTAGCAATTAGCTGTGTGCAGCCCTTGATAGTGTTTACAAGATGTAGAAGTAGCCCCACAACAAGTTTCATGGCAAACAGTGAAGCGGAGGTTGGCTTAGCGCGGAATGTCAAGGTCGCTGACGTCACGCTTCCGAAGGTTTGCCTCCACTGGGGTCACTGGGGTCACTGGTGGGGTGAGACATGAGGCATCACTGGTGCTGTCATCATTAATTTAATCAGTCAAGTGCAAATTAATCAGAAGTTTTCTCGCCAAATTCTATCCCCATTTATAATTTAGACACACGTCTATTGAATGTGCAAGTTTGAACGTGGCGAGATGAATGCAATTATTTTGTCACACTATAAACTGCTAGCCTTGCTTCTTTCATTGTATGACCTTTATTATTTTACTTTGTTGTGCTTTTTCATTAGGACACATTAGTGATTGTCGTACGCCTAGCGAGCTCTTGTCCTTGTCACCCGGGGTAGAAACCTTTGAAGCATTGTGTTCCGGCCACTTGACAAGCTCCACAGACTTCAGCTCGTGTCTTTTCACCATCTGAGTTGCTATGGTGTCACAGACAGGTGACATGATGAATGAACGTTATGAAGAATGCACGGAATTGTAGTGAGCATGGATTGTGCCGGAAAAACGGGGTGCACGGGCCGGTTGAATGTGAGCTAGTTTTTGCGAGAGAATGTTCTAGAAGAGTTAGGAATAAGAATTTACAGCGAGCAGTCGCCAACCTTCGGGGCCTTGATTGCAAAGAGAGACTGGAAGTTCCGAGACACTGTAAGTGGAAGAAAGGCGGGGCTGGACTACACAGCTAGTCGGCCATTATCAAGATAGCAGAAACGAGAGTTCAAGAGGAAGAGTCTACGTTAGCTACAGCGCCGTCGACCCTGGAGCCGACGTGGGAACCTTGGATGCCCGTCCCCCAGAGGAGGCACCTGACTGAGAGACTTCGACGGGGAGCCACGAGAGTTGCACTGTTTGCCCCAGGGGAGGTGTCCGTCTCCCGTGGACATAACCGAACGCTGACCCGAGAGTCAGTGCTCAGCCACGACTTGCGAAAGTGTGCATCGTACCGGCCTTTCCAGGACTTCAGTGAAAGATTCAATTTATGTGGATTTATGTGGAAGCAACAAGAAAACTGTTATCTGTGGATTTACATTCGAGGAGCGTCAAATCTCAGACCGTGAGTAAAAGACTGTGGGTTTATGGCGACTGCCGCGATCTGACTTTCTATGGAAAGAAATTGACTTTTTTTTTTTTATTCAGTTAGAGAGAGTATGTGCAGAGGAGGCTGAATGTGGGGACTTGAAGTTTTCTTTAAGAAGAACGTTTACTGTGTTGGATAATAGTTTTAATAAATTTTGACAGGCCTGTGTAGAGGCAGATTTAGTGTTGTCTTTGTTTAAGAATGCGCGAATGTCACAGCTGACTGAGTGAGTGTGTATAGAGGTGTACAAGTTCAGTTTGTGTGTGACATATGGTAGCACCATTGTATTCTGTGTAACAGGCCAGGCCTCTTCCCTCTTGCGGTTGGCAATAAGACGACACGCAGTACATGTTATCAACCAGGTCAAAGGTTATCTGTGAGGGCCACACTTCAAAACTGCGAATGATAACCGAAGGCGATACAGCAAGCTGGAACATGGAGTGCACGCTGGACAACTTCACTGATGTTTAAATACTTTCCTTCAACTAAACACTAGTCCTCCCTGCTGTAGAACATTAGAGAATGTTCTTCTGCCCTAGAAATCCACAGTGATGTTGCTAAATGATGACAGATGTGTTTATTTAACTCTCCTATAATCTCAGCGAATGTTTACAAACATGTTTATGGACTCTGATCAGTGTGTAAGGGAAGCCAAATGATGACAGATGTGTTTATTTAACTCCCCTATAATCTCAGTGAATGTTTACAAGCATGTTTAATGAACTCTGATCAGCCTGTAAGGGAAGCGTGTGTACACGGCACGACACCCTGTCGAAGACTGTCCTTCCAGGCACCTTGGAGGGTGGCCGGCATCCCGGTGGCCAGAGGAAGAACTGACTAACGAACCTCTGAGTTTCTTTCTTCCCGTGTATCAAAGTCACGTGTTTGTAGAGGAAACAAGTAGGTGAGATAAACAAAGACCAGTACAACAACTGCACACCTCATGAAACTTCAGCAAAGGACGGGTTTGGTTGTACAGGTTATAGAAATATTATTTTCTTGAAAACTGTTCATTAGGACTAAAGAGTGTGTGACGAGTGAAGAAAAGATATAAAGGAATCGAAAGATGGAAAAAGTAAGTAAGCACAGACAGATAGACAGAGTGTCACGAACTTCCCGCGGACATGCGCACTCTTTCAAATAAACAACATGAGATGGCTTCAGTTTAGGACAAATACTTATTAAGCAAAGGATCACGTGACATTTTAAAATACAATAGTCAGCAGCAAGGCGGTGCAGGCAATAGTCACTCCAGAGTTGAGTGGGTAGAAAATAATGCAAAATACCTCTACACAAGTTCTACCATGTAGTCAAAGTGGCAAATACCAACAATACTACTTATAATTTAATTGCTCTTATGAAAATATCTGTTCATTCTTCGCAAATAGTTCTATTTGTTTTTATGAAAAGTAAGCTTCGCTCACAGGTTTGTGAAAATGTCAATATTCGCTTAAATAAAGCAAACTGCAGGACACGGTAAAGTTTCACAACATAAAACAAAATAAACTTGAAGCCTTTAAATACCAAACAATTAGAGAATGTAGCAATCTGAGTCATGGTCAGTCATCGTCAGTAAGCAAATAATGAACAGCAGTGTTGGATACAATCAGTATCCGTGTGTTTGTATAATTGTGAAAATAATCGGATGAAATTATCTTTTTCACACTGAGTCAACTGGCAAATTGACTATTAGGTGTAGCTAATATATAGTTGACAACGTTTACTATAAACTAATTAGGTGTATAGGTAATATTTTACTATAAACTATTAGGTGTATAGGCTGACACGTTTACTATAAACTATTAGGTTGTATAGGTAATATATAGTTCATGACACGTTTACATAAAACTATTAGGTGTATAGGTATGTTTACTTTAAACTATTAGGTGTAATAGCTATATATGTCTGACACGTTTACTCACTATCAGGTGTATAGCTAATATACAGTTCATGACACGTTTACTATAAACTATTAGGTGTATAGGTAATATCATATACTATAAACTATTAGGTGTATAGCTAATATATAGTTCATGACACGTTTACTATAAACTATCAGGTGTATAGCTAATATATAGTTCATGACACGTTTACTATAAACTATTAGGTGTATAGCTAATATATAGTTCATGACACGTTTACTATAAACTATTAGGTGTCTAGCTAATATATAGTTTACGACACGTTTACTATAAACTATTAGGTGTATAGCTAATATATAGTTCACGACACGTTTACTATAAACTATCAGGTGTATAGCTAATATATAGTTCATGACACGTTTACTATAAACTATTAGGTGTATAGCTAATATATAGTTCATGACACGTTTACTATAAACTATCAGGTGTATAGGTAATATCATTTACTATAAACTATTAGGTGTCTACCTAATATATAGTTTATGACACGTTTACTATAAACTATTAGGTGTATAGGTAATATCATTTACTATAAACTATTAGGTGTATAGCTAATATATAGTTCACGACACGTTTACTATAAACTATTAGGTGTATAGGTAATATCATATACTATAAACTATTAGGTGTATAGCTAATATATAGTTCATGACATGTTTACTATAAACTATCAGGTGTATAGCTAATATATAGTTCATGACACGTTTACTATAAACTATTAGGTGTATAGCTAATATATAGTTCATGACACGTTTACTATAAACTATTAGGTGTATAGCTAATATATAGTTCATGACACGTTTACTATAAACTATTAGGTGTCTAGCTAATATATAGTTCATGGCATGTTTACTATAAACTATTAGGTGTATAGGTAATATCATATACTATAAACTATTAGGTGTATAGCTAATATATAGTTCACGACACGTTTACTATAAACTATCAGGTGTATAGCTAATATATAGTTCATAACACGTTTACTATAAACTATTAGGTGTCTAGCTAATATATAGTTCACGACACGTTTACTATAAACTATTAGGTGTCTAGCTAATATATAGTTTACGACACGTTTACTATAAACTATTAGGTGTATAGCTAATATATAGTTCACGACACGTTTACTATAAACAATCAGGTGTATAGCTAATATATAGTTTATGACACGTTTACTATAAACTATTAGGTGTATAGGTAATATCGTTTACTATAAACTATCAGGTGTCTAGCTAATATATAGTTCATGACACGTTTACTATAAACTATCAGGTGTATAGCTAATATATAGTTTATGACACGTTTACTATAAACTATCAGGTGTATAGCTAACATATAGTTCACAACACGTTTACTATAAACTATTAGGTGTATAGCTAATATATAGTTCACGACACGTTTACTATAAACTATTAGGTGTCTAGCTAATATCATTTACTATAAACTATTAGGTGTATAGCTAATATATAGTTCATAACACGTTTACTATAAACTATTTGGTGTCTAGCTAATATATAGTTCATGACACGTTTACTATAAACTATTAAGTGTCTAGCTAATATATAGTTCACGACACGTTTACTATAAACTATTAGGTGTATAGGTAATATCATTTACTAAAAACTATTAGGTGTATAGCTAATATATAGTTCATGACACGTTTACTATAAACTATTAGGTGTATAGGTAATATCATTTACTATAAACTATTAGGTGTATAGGTTTACTATAATATATAGTAATTCATGACAGTTTTACTATAAACTATTAGGTGTCTAGCTAATATATAGTTCATGACACGTTTACTATAAACTATTAGGTGTATAGCTAATATATAGTTCATGACACGTTTACTATAAACTATTAGGTGTCTAGCTAATATATAGTTCATGACACGTTTACCATAAACTATTAGGTGTATAGGTAATATATAGTTCATGACACGTTTACTATAAACTATTAGGTGTATAGTTTACTATAAACTATAGGTGTATAGTTCACGACAGTGTATGTCTACTATAAACTATTAGGTGATAGCTAATACATAGTTCATGACACGTTTACTATAAACTATTAGGTGTATAGCTAATATATAGTTCATGACACGTTTACTATAAACTATTAGGTGTATAGCTAATATATAGTTCATGACACGTTTACTATAAACTATTAGGTGTATAGGTAATATCATTTACTATAAACTATTAGGTGTATAGCTGATATATAGTTCATGACACGTTTACTATAAACTATTAGGTGTATAGCTAATATATAGTTCATGACACGTTTACTATAAACTATTAGGTGTATAGCTAATATATAGTTCATGACACGTTTACTATAAACTATTAGGTGTATAGGTAATATCGTTTACTTTAAAGTATTAGGTGTATAGCGACAGCTCATTGCACAATTAAATGCTGAATGAATTAATTAAACTTAGACTTTACGTTTGTAAACATGTTAGTTTATCCAAGCACACCCAAATCTGCAAGAAATAATACAACACGTGTATACTAGAATCACCAGGCAATATACTCAAAGTAAACAATTAAAGTACAGTAGTCTGCACTACGTTGAGATGCTAGACTATTGCGAAAGATTAATGTACACTGAGCTCACATCATCAGTGGAACCTGTAGTGAACAGTGAACAGTGGACTGGCGGTATAAGCAGTGGGTACACGAGACAAGATGATGTTAGTCTGGCTTCACCTTCGTGGTTCCATACGTCTGGGGGGCGGTGTAAGCCCAAGTGTTGAGTAGTCTGGCCTCACCTTTATCTCCGAGAACTGCAGGTTGCTGTAGTCACCCCAAACATTGCCGCTTGCACTAGGGCTGTTGAGGTAAGCTCTGCCACAGTCATCCGGGTACCACCAGGCGCTGTGACGTGCCCTGACACAGCCGGTCGGGTCTCGGTCATAGGTTGAAAACTCTTTACGGTTACTAGGTCCCAACTCATCTCCTGTAAGCACACAAACACACAGTTACATACTACTACACACACAAAGTCCTAATCACAAATGCATTATCACTACCAACATCTACATAAACTTTTATTTTATTATTAAATGTTATTTCTGTGTTGTTCATCATAACAAAGGCAAGCACCACGCAACACAATGAAATACTAAAGGAGTTTTTTTTAAATCTCTAATAATGCTTAACCCAGCATATCATCAAGAACATAAGAGTGAAGAAAACAGTTTTTAAACAGAAGAATGCCTCAGCTAAAATATGTAAAAATAAATGAGTATAACTAACTCTCCCCTGAGGGACCCCGGGGTATGCTTGCCTAGCGAGCATCGTAAGAACAGGGTCCCTGCCATCCAGCCAGGCATGTCGAAAGAGGCGACTAAGGTGGACACCTCACCTACAGGTAAAGTAGGTGTAATTAGAGGTGAATTAGGCTAACAACCCCACCATGTAAAAAAAAAAGCATGTTACAGAAACTAAAACCAGAGAACTCGTCACAGATGGCGAAGGTAATGAAGCACACCAGGAGACTGGACTAATGACGGACGACAGCCAGACCCAAAAGGGAGCTGGCGCCCCGACAGCGGATTTACTGAAGCCGAGGCAAAAGTTGAGGGTGGGGTGCTGGAACGTGCAGACCTTGTACCAGACTGGCAGGATGCTCCAATTAGTCAAGGAGTTTGACAACTACAACTTGGACATCCTGGAGTCAGTGAGGTCAGATGGACCGGCACGGGAAAGAGGAGACTAGCGTCAGGACATACCATCTTGTTTCTCAGGAAGATCAGACGCTCACCACTCTGAAGGAGGTAGCTCTACTCCTCAACAAGAAAATGGAAAAGGCACTGCTGGAATGGAAGCCTTATGGACCCAGGCTTTTGAGAGCAAGATTCCATTCAAAGTACACCAAGCTGACAGTGCTAGCTTGCTATGCACCAACAAATGACTCTGAGGCAGAAGACAAGGATGCTTTTTACGATCAGCTCCAGGCAGCCTCAGAGAGCGTTCCAGCCCACGACATGTTGCTCATCATCGGCGATCTCAATGCCAAGGTGGGAAGTGACAACACCTGCAGGGAGCATGTCATGGGCAAGCATGGAATTGGAACCATCAATAACAATGGAGAGAGACTGGCAGACTTTTGTGAAGAAAACAACCTACTGATTGGAGGCACACTCTTCCCACACAAAGACATCCACAAGGCAACATGGACATCACCAGAGGGGATCACAAAGAACCAGATAGACCATGTCATCATCAACCGAAAATGGAGGAATACACTTCAAGATGTCAGAGCGTACAGAGGAGCAGACATTGCCAGTGACCACACTCTTGTGATAGCCGCAGTTTCTCTGAAGCTGAGAGTGGACTCTGGCAAACTAAAACATCCAGCCACCGAAAGGGCCTTTGCTATGGAAGTAAAGAACAGGTTCCAGGCACTAGGAGACCAACAAGAGATGACCTTAGACGACTTCAATCGAGTCTTACAGGAAACAGGAGAGAAAATACTGGGCTTCCAACAGAAGAAGAAAGAACAGTGGATCAGAGAAGAGACATGGAAGAAGACAGAAGAGAGAAAGTCAGCCAAACAAAGAATCAACAGCACGAGATCTGAGCGCCTGAAGGAACAACTCAGACAAAGATATACAAAACTAAACAAAGAGGTAAAGAGGATGATCAAAATCCGACAAGAGACTACACAGAGAAACTGGCAGATGAAGCTGAAAAAGCAGCAAGTAAAATGACCTGAAGACACTGTACAAGATAAACAAACAGCTAAACAACGGATTTAAGAACAGTGATGTGCCAGTGAAAGACATGAACAGTAATGTTGTTGAGGGAGAGGCAGGAAAACTACAGCGCTGGAGGGAACATTTTGAGTCAGTTCTGAACAGACCAGATCCCCCTCAGCTTACAGACATCCAGTCAGCAGCTAATTAATAATTTGCATCCGGTCAAAGCCTGACAGACTCAAAACAGATTAAAGACAACACAGTGACTACAGCTCACTAAACACGATTGTACATAATTAAATTACTCTTTAAACAAGTTTGGTCAGGACTTTACAATACAGCCCTCAAGAAAACGGTCAGAAGCTCATAAGAAGGAAAAAAACAAAAAACAAAAACAAAATAAAACAATCCCAGACAAGAAAGAAACCCGCGGAAATCTCTTTTCCTTTCTCTTTCCCTGATCATCACACCTGTATTTTCAAGTTACATCAAAGGAAACGCACGCGATAGGAGGCGCTGTCACTCACGCACACATGCACGCAAAGCTACACACACACAACTGTAGTCATCCACTTATTTCCTAACCAGCCAGACAGGCAGCCTGCCAGCTAACCTGCGTCTCACTTACTCTTCAGTGGTCACGTACGTACCTGCGTCACCCGAGTAGCTGTACATGAGAAGTTCGTAGTTATTCGAAGCACCGTACAGAAACCAATACCCGTACTCAGCGTAGCGACGTTCTCCACGCCCATCTACGATGTCCACCCTCAAGTCCCAATGTGTATAATATGTCAGTTCGTGAATCGCGGACAGGCCTGAGACAAGACAAGGCAATGATCTCATGTTAACAGATAAGTCCAGCAGTGAAATATTTGTGTTGATCTTTGCTCAAGAGTTGTCATGAGGCCATAGAAGTGTCCGCGGTCCATTACCTGTCCTACGATGTTATAAACATGTTGACACTATTGCTAGACTTTAGATGATGAAAAGGGTAAATCACAAACTTAATTGAACTTTTAGTGTTGTTGTGTTATTACTACCAATAATAAAGTGTATTTTCCATGTACGTACGAGGTCAATGGCGCTGTATACCAAAAATGAAACATACAGCCAACCATACTGAAACATGAGGAAAAGCATCAGAAAGCAGACATGAACATAAACTGTACAACAGCTAACACCAGCTGTGGAGAACTAGCAGGTACAACTGTACACCTGATTTTGAAATACATTTCTGAACGTAAAAAGATTGTAACGAAGTTATTTGAAGGCTTCGGATGTAGGCACAAGGCGAGGAGAGGGAGGACATGCTAAGCAGTCTGGGCTGAGAAGGAAACTGAGAGTTTGCCGGTCTAGTGTAGGACACAGAGAGACAGCAACACAGTCTAGGTGTTCAGGTGTCAACACACACAGACTAGGGGTGGTAAGGTGTCACACACACACACAGACTAGGTGGTAAGGTGTCAGTACACACGCAGACTAGGGTGTGTAAGGTGTCAATACACACAGACTGGGGTGGTAAGGTGTCAGTACACAGACACACACAAGGGTGTAAGGTGTCAGTACACACACAGACTAGGGTGGTAAGGTGTCAGTACACACACAGACTAGGTGGTAAGGTGTCAACACACACACAGACTAGGGTGGTAAAGTACACACACAGACCTAGGTGGTAAGGTGAATACACACACAGACTAGGGTGGTAAGGTGTAAATACACACACAGACTAGGGTGGTAAGGTGTAGTACACACACAGACTAGGGTGGTAAGGTGTCAAGTACACAGACACACAGACAGATAGGGTGGTAAGGTGTCATACATTCTCAACACAGAATAGGGTAGACAAATAAGTAAGCTGTCATACACAACACACACACAGACTAGGGTGGTAGGTGTCAATACAAAACACAGAACTAGGGTGGTAAAGGGTGTCAACACACACACAGCACTATGGTGGTAAGGTTCAATACACACACTGATTTGGGTGGTAAGGTGTTTATACACCACAGACTAAGGTGGTAGTGTCAACCACACACAGACCTAGGGTGGTAAGGGCTGTCAATACACAACAGAGACTAGGTAAAGGTGTCAATACACAACACAGACTAGGGTGGTACGGTGTTCAATACCACCACACTGAATTTGGGTGGTAAGGTGTCAATAACACCAAGACTAGGGTGGTAAGGTGTCCAATAACACACACAGACTAGGGTGGTAAGGTGTCAATAACACAGAGCTAGGTGTGTTCAGGGACCTGGTCAGAGGGTACTAGGACTGAGTGCAACGTGTGGCGGGGAAAGCGTGAGTGATGAGAGTTTCTGTTGGAATTGTGTGCCTGTTTTGTGTCAAGAAGTAAGAAGAAAGGTGTGACGGGAAGATGGAGAGAGCGGCCAAGTGAAGGAAGAGATTGAGGTAGAAAAGCAACTGCGAGAGGAGGTGAAACTGGACCTTAATGGAGGGGAGGCAGATACAGTCAAATCTCGCTACCTTATGCCACCTACCGGGACCGAGCAAAAGTGGCATAGTACGAGGGTTCATAAAAAACGGCTTTATTTGCTCAAGTTACTTGTCAGTCACAAAGCTCTCAAGAATCGTCTGTGGCGCTAGCTTTCCTCCTCCCCTCCCCATTCTCCCCCTCACCTCTTCATCCTCCACCCTCCCAACCACATCGCGCACCTGCATCCTGTCGCCTAGTCGACCCCTGCCCGCTCTCCCCTCTGTCACGTGATGTCATCCGGCCAGCGACAGCCCTCCATCGCCCAGCCTCCACCCTCCCTGTGTACAGTGTGCTAGGTTCCATACCCACCTAACTGCAATGTCCCACAACTACCATACAGTATAATAATCGAGCACTGCGCGGGAATTTCACAACTTGTGTCTTTTAACAGTCACCAAAAAGTGGCATAGTAGCGAGAGTAGGGGTGGCATAGTAAATTTTTTTTACATTGAATTTATAGTCGGGACCGAGCAAAAGTGGCATAGTACCGAGAGTGGCATAGTAGTGGGGTGGCATAGTAGGGAGATTTGACTGTAGTGTTTCTGGTGGAAGCGAGAAGTCACTGCCTTGACAGTGTGTTTTGAGAGAAAGGGATTCGGAGAGAGGTGGGGAAGTGTTTTTTTAAGGGGACAAGGAGTTGGGACACGGAGGTGAACGGATCATTGAGGGTAGAGAGCCATTGCCTAGACAGTGTGCCTGACTAGTGTGTTAGAAATTGTGTTAGTGGTGATTGTGCGAGAAGAACCATTGTCAAGACAGTGAGTTTGAGTAGTGGGTAAGAGATCGAGTACATTTTATTTTTGAGATTGTGTTAGTCGAAGTGTCATCGCCAAGACAGTGAGCTTTAATAGTAGATTACGTGGATTTTTGTGATTGTGCAGAAGAATCTCTTCTAAACCTAAGACATGTTGAGTTGAGAAGTGGGTAAGAGATACAGTGGATACTTGTGGTTGTATTAATCGAAATGACATTGCAGAGACAGTGTGCCTGACTGGAGCAGAAGAATTAAGAGCTTTTGTGACTGTGTATTTTCATAGTTAGGTTTTTTAAATTAATTTTTTTATTAATAAACGTAGGCAGATTCGTACAGGCAAATCATTTTGTTTTATTGAGAGAAAGAACGCGCTATTGTCTGACCCGCTGGTGTACATCGAGAGGGTGTGAAAGAAGGGCGCTAGTGGTGTCGTGAAAGGGTGGTAAGGTGTCTATACACAGACACAACAGACTACGGGTGGTAAGTTGGTCCAGTCAATACACAGCACACATCACAGACTAGGGTGTAAGTTTGTGTCAATGACAGCAGAGACACACACAGACTAGGGTGGTAACGGTCAATACACAACACACACAATGTGTAAGCAATAACACAACACACAACTAGTGTAAGTTCAAACAAACACACACACTAGAGTTCTATACACAACACCACACAGACTAGGCTGTGTAAGTTCAATACACAGACCAACACAGTAGGGTCTTAATTCAATACACAGACAGCGTCACACAGACTAGGTTAGGTGTTGGTACACAACACACACAGAAGGGTGGAAGTGCAATACACAACCACAACAGACAGATTTTAAGGTGACACACAAACAGACTAGGGTGTAAGGTGTCTATAGACAAGACCACACAAGACATAGTGGTAAGGTCTATACACCAGACACCACAGACTAGTGTAAGTGCAATACACAGACACACATACAAGCACACAAAGGACTACTGGGTGGTAAGGTGTCGCAATACACAACACACACAACAACAGGGTGTAGTTCAATACACAGACACACACAAGACTTATTAGGGTGTTAAGTGTGTGCCATACACAGACACACACAGACTAGGTGGTAAGGTGTCAATACACAGACACACAACTCTAGGGTGGTAAGGTGTCATACCACACAGACACCACAGACTAGGGTGGTAAGGTGTCAATACAACAGACACACACAGATAGGGTGGTAAGGTGTCAATCCAAGACCCAGTACTAGGGTGGTAAGGTGTGTAATACACAGACCACACAGACTAGGGTGGTAAGTGTCCAATACACAGACACACACAGACTAGGGTGTAAGTGTCTCAATACACATACACACACAGACTAGGGTGGTAAGGTGTCAATAACACACATACACAGACACACAGCCACACTAGGGTGGTAAGGTGTCAATACAGCAGACACACACACAGACTTAGGGTGGTAAGGTGTCAAGTACACAGAAAGACACACACACAGACTAGGTGGTAAGGTGTCTAACACACCAGACACGACACACAGTACTAGGGTGGTAAAGTGTGTCAGTACACAACACACACAGATAGGGTTGTAAGGTGTCAGCAGTAGACACCACAGATAGGTGGTAAGGGTCAGACACACACACACACACGACTAGTAAGGTGTGTAAACAAAGAACACACAGAAGGTGGTAAGGTGTCAAAATACACAGACACACCACACTAGGGTGGTAAGCTGTCATACAAAGAACACACACGCTAGGGTGGTAAGGTTGTCAGATACACAGACACACACAGACTAGGGTGGTAAGTGTCAAGTACACAGACACACACACAGACCAGGGTGGTAAGGTGTCGAGTACACAGACACACGAGAGCACAGACTAGTGTAAGGTGTAAGTACAAACACACCACAATAGGTGGTAAGATAAGTGTCAGTACACAGACACACACAGACTAGGTGTTAAGGTTCAATAACAGCAGACAATCACAGGACGGGTTGTAGGCGTCAATTACACAGACAACAAGACTTAGGTGGTAAGTGTCAATAAACACACACAACCACTCAGGGTGGTAAATGTTGGAAGGTGTCAATACTAACGACTAGGAGCCCACACTAGGTGTAAGGGTGTTGTCAAACACAGACATCACAAGACTGAGGTGGAAGTCGAACACACAGATGGTGGTTAAGGTGTACAGTAGCACAGACACACACGAGACATAGGTGGTACACAGAACCACAGACTAGGGTGGTAAGTTCATATACACAGACACAAGACTAAGGTGTAAGTGTGGATCACGATAACAGCACCAGATCTAGGGTGTAAGGGTAGGGGTAGTAGCTATCTCGAATACAGACACTACAACTATGAAGGTGTCAGTGTCACAGACACATACACAGACAGTCAATACGACGACACCTAAGGTTGTAAGTTAGGGTGCGTCAAACACAGACACAACAGTACGTAGGTGGGTATGTGGACAACACACACAGACTAGGTGTGTAATCGAGTAACAGACACACAGACTAGACGTAGCGTAAGGTGTCAATACACAGACACACAGCACTAGTAAGGTGTCAGTACACGAACACAGTACAGATACGACGAGGTTAACGTCTCATACACAGACAAGACACGACTAGGTGGTAAGGTGGTCAGTACACAACAGACACACAGATAGGGTGGT
The DNA here is from genome assembly GCF_003073045.1 of Pomacea canaliculata. Classification (NCBI taxonomy): domain Eukaryota; kingdom Metazoa; phylum Mollusca; class Gastropoda; order Architaenioglossa; family Ampullariidae; genus Pomacea; species Pomacea canaliculata. Next base: position 23,810 of record NC_037591.1, on the reverse strand, counting down.
AAGCTTGTTCAGACACAGACCACAAGACTAGGTGGATGGAAGTGTCAATACACAGACACACACAGAAAGTGTAATGTTGTCAATACACAGACAACACAGAACTAGGGTCGGTAAGGTAGCAATACACAACACCACACAGGACTAGAAAGGTGTATAGGTCCACGACACACACGACTAGGGTGGTACGGTGTATACACACACACACAGACTAGGGTGGTAAGGTGTCAATACACAGACACAACAGACTAGTGTAGGTGTCAATACACAGACACACACACAACTGGTAAGGTGTCAATACACAGACACATCACACATACTAGTGTAAGTAAGGATGTACACAACAGAACACACAGATCTAGGGTGGTACGGGTGTCAGTACACAGACACACAAGAACTCAGACGGTAGGTAGTAGGGTCAGGTGTACACAACAGAAAGACACAGAGCTAGGGTGGTAAAGGTGTTTCAATAACAACAACAGACACACCAGACTAGTAAGGTAATTCAAGTACACAGACACACAGAACTAATTGGGTGGTAAGGTGTCATACATCAACACACAGGCAACTAGTTGTAAGGGTCACACAGCACAACAGACTAGGGTGGTAAGGTGTCAGTACACAGATTACCAACAGACTATGGGTGGTAAGTGTCAATACCAAGACACACAGACTAGGGCTGTAGAGGTGGTCCAGTGTGTTTATACAACACAGCTAGGTGGTAAGGTGTCAATACTACAAAGACACACAGACTGGGTGGTAAGGTGTCAATGACATCACACCTGAGGGTGGTAAGTGTCAATACACAGCACAGAACACAGACTAGGGTGGTACGGTGTGCAATTACACATACACACACAAACGAGGGTGGTAAGTGTCAATACACAGAGACACACACAGACTAGGGTGGTAAGGTGTGGCAATACACAGACGAACACACAGACTAGGTGGTAAGTGCAATACACAACACACTTAAGGTCCGTATGTCAGTACACACAGACACACAGACTAGGGTGGTAAGGTGCTCAAGGACACACACAGACTGGGTAAGTGTCAACAGAAGACACAATCACAACTAGGGTTGTGTCAGTCACTGTGCAATTACACAGACACACCAACTATGGGGGTGAAGGTGTCAATACACAGACACACACAGACTAGGGTTAAGTGTCAAACACAGACACACAGACTAGGGTGGTAAGGTGTCAAAACACACACACACTAGAGGGTTGGGTAAGGTGTCATACGCAGACGACACAACTACTAAAGTCAATACCAGCTGTCAGTAGCACACACAGACTAAGAGTGGTAAGGTCCAGTACAATCACACACAGACTAGGGTGGTAGGTGTGTCATTCAGACACACACAGACTAGAGTGGTAAGGTGGTCAATACCCACACATCACGCCTTGGCTTGGGTAAGGTGTCATATACACAGGACAGCACACATACAGCTGGTGCAAAATAGAAGCTGATATATTACCAACAGACTAAGAGAAAGAACAGACGCGCACATATCCTTAGCAAATGGTGGTAAGAAACATGATATCAATCAACCAGGACATTGCATTATAGACCATTTCTACAGACAGATTAGACAAATAAGATAAATAGATTGCCTTGAAGACATTTTACACCCTATATCCAATACAACAAAACAACAATAAAACTCTAGCAACTGCATGAATGTTTGAGCTACTTTAATATAAAGTTTGAACTTATCCACACCCTGCTATCAATAATCCTAAAAAACAAAACAAAACAAAAACAAATTACATGAAATTCTGTAGTGATTATTTCCTCGCAACCTCGTGTTTTCTTGTTTTTGAGACTTTGGCAACTAACATTACAGATCATCAAGCCATCCATCTCCATGTGCAACAACAAACAGAAGCATCTAAAATAATACACAAATACAATTGTTAAGGAGCATATAATCGTCAAAAAAACATATTAAACACAGAAACAGATACGTTTTTATAAACCAGTTATACATCACTACAAACAACACAGTGAAACACAAATACTGTTACGCCTGACTCTTGAATGTCAAACAAATTGAGTTACAGATTACAGAGAGATTAATGCCAAAATGAAGAGATATTCAACTTCGTACCGAGCCAGCAAATCTCCAGAGATGTTCCAAAACTCTTAATATTCGTCCAGTTCCGGTTGAAGCTCAACTGAAAGTCGCACGTCTGTGATACCTCACATGACACCAAGTTCAAGCTCGTTACTATGGTACCAAGCGCAAGGCAGGATTCATACTAATTACCAGCTTAACAGTTGAAAAGATGATGTCATAAATTAAATATAACACTTTACACTTTATACTTGAATCAATATAATGCCAACACTTCACGTTACATAGACTATGTCAACATGGTAAATATTATATAGTATATGGTAGTATAGAGTATATAATATTTAGTATAGAGTGCAGTATATAGTTATATATAGTTGTAGTACATTATTTAGTAACAGTTAGCATATCAGTTATATCATAGGTGTAGTATATATGTGTGTATATCATTAGTATATATAAGTTATACAGTGTGTGTATAGTGTAGTATAGAGCAGATATTGATACATAGGTAGTACATAGTTAGATACTGTAGTAATAGTTAGTTAGAAGCCAGTATATATTTGTACATAGGTATACATAGTTATATTACAGTTAGTATATAGTGTATATAATATAGTGTGTGTATATAACACGAGACACATAGTTATATACAGTTATACATAAGTACAGAATAGTGTAGTAACAGTTAGTACATAGTTAGTATATAAGGATACAGTGACAGTCATGACCCACAAGTACAGTTCCCTGGCTGTAAAGTGGACAATCAATGGCTGTGATCAATTATAATGCAACATAATAAACATAACCAATGCATTACACCCTGCTATTACAAAAAGTATTTTTTTTCAACTCCTTGTCAAACCTACAGTCCCTTATCATTGAAGCAGAATGGATCAAGAGTTAAACATGCGACTACAAACAACCGACTAACACTCACACCAAACACACTAAGTCCGGCCTGTTCTACACCACTCAACCCTCGAGTACCAGCGACATAACAAAACTGTGGAAACAGGGAAAGACAAGCATCTCTCCTGCTCGGTTGAAAAAAAAAAAAAAAAAAAAAAAAAAAAAAAAAAAAAAAAAAAAAAAAATTGTGAAGATATTCAAGAAAATTATTCGTGAAACTATGACTTAAGTATTACCCTGGCTAAAAGGCGTTCGCACTTCAGTGCACAGGAACAGTGCAGGGAGATGCACTAGCACACACACTGACACCTGAGTCACACATGACAAAACATCGACCACACGTACCGTCCAGCCGCCGCCCGCAAGCTCCATATCATACCGACACGACCGAGCTTTTGCTGCTGCTAGTAGCGAATGTGAGACACCACTCTTGCCTCCTTGTCCTTCCATCCAACAAGACCCTATTTGTTACACAACAAATCATTCCGCTCTAACAATTTTATAAAGTGTCGCATGAATTCACAATACGACAATCGAGGACAATAGAATAACCATGACAAACTCAATAGCTTACTCATACAAACAGTCAGGTAAAGACTGAGTCCCTCGCCAAACGTTTATATGTAATCAGCACACAGTTCACACAGTCTATACAAACAGTCACACTTGCTGACCGCCGAACACTACATCCCATAATCTAGCCTGTGTCTACAGTATTATATTGTACATATTTATCCTCCTCCTTAATTCACTTTCGCCCTCTCACTATAAAGCTTCCTCTAACCTTTACAATCAGTTTAATGACATAATAAATGACAATTAAACGACTTTCACTTAGAGAACAACAAAGAAGTGCATGACGTGATGTTCTTCATGACACATTTCCCCTCTCGTGGTGGTCTAGTCTATAACCCTTAACCAATGTATCTGAGTTAATGTCATCTTACAATTAGTAGAAAGGAAAAAAACCGTTACTCGTGACAGAAATAAACACTGTTGCTAAACTTTTAATCAGAAATATATTAAACATTGAGAGAAGTTGTTTGATGAAAATAAATACTTAAACAAACTTACTAGAGTATCTTACTTAAAAACAAACAAAACTGACGTAGACACTTGGAACAAACTGATACTCTCATCCTTCTACGCTTCTCACTTACTTGTAACAGCACATCCTTCTCGGCTTCTATGAACTTGAATCGAACACAGAACAATCGTCCTGGACAAGCAATCGCTGTTTGTGTCTGGACAAATCAACTATGTACACAGGAGGTGTACCAAGATGTGTGTTCAAAGGGACTTGCAGTTCTCTGTATGGTCCAGCCTCTACTCTCTTAGGACTACCAGGTGAGGAGACTATACTGTACATTATGAACAAACGACACTGACCTCCATGGCTGCATGAGGTAGAGAGGACACAACATAATGAAACATGGCTGCAAAACATGTGAACAAAGAAGAGTGAAAGCAAGTATGTGAACATTTCCCAAAATTATTCTATACTTAAAGTCTTTCAACAAAAACGCCGAAAACGTAGTTTATATTTGATGGTTTACTGTTGTTCTATGCAGCAGCATGCCGTCACACACTAGTTACAATATATATCAAAGTGGAATGTTTTCTCCATTCTGCGTTCTCCCCCAGTTTGCAGTCCATCTCCTCGATGCTAGAATCCTGGATCTTTTCAGTGTCAGATCGCAGGCGAGCTGAGAGGTCTGGCACTTATCTATCATTAGCGATACATGACACTTTCCCACAAATACAGTTATTTCCTAGATCGCCCCCCATTCTATTTATAAATAGAGATAAGACAGCACAAGCATAACCAATCCAATTCTATAACTGCACATCTTTATTGGAGTTAAAGACTTAAAATGCCCACCCATACTTGTTGTTCGTTTACCTAAACCCACTTGTCATTCAAGTCATCACCAACAAACTGTATAAGGAGGCCAAGATAGACAAACATATGCAAGTGCTAATAACAATAATAAAAAAAAATGTTGATGTGCAATAGGTCATACTCAAGCTCCTAGGTAGCGTGGTCTTATGATATTGACAGAAGCAGACACCGGACAGCAAAGGAAAGAAGGATGAAAACAACTGATGACTGCATGAAAAATAATTGTGAGGAAACACGAGGAGAAATCAGAGAAAAGAACGAGAGTGTCGGGTAGTCAGGCAGTAGGAGGACTGAGGAGGGAGAAGCAGATAAAGGAACGGTGGGAAGGGAGTTGGTTGAAAAAGCAAGCAACATGTGGACTGGTGTCAGTATGTCTCCCGTGAGGTGTGGCTTACAGGGGAAAGTGAACAGATTTCCCATGATGGACAGGTGCGGAAGTAAGAATAGAGAGTTTGTGTTGTTTAGCTGCAAACGAAAGTAAACATTCGGGAACTGAAGAAGTCAGTAAGTCATTGTGTGGAGGGCGAGTGCACAAACTGTGCAGGTGACATGATATTAGCATCGGTTTCATACCTTTGTTATTTAATGTCTTTAATGCTAGTGAACCTGAACTGTTTAACATCATTTTCAGGCAGTACCCGACAAACAAGTCATTGGGTGGACGATTGAGTATTCTCCGTTTCTTAATTGTTTGTAGCGTAATTAAAGTGGAAGTTTGTAGTAATACGAGAAGTTTGTAGGTAAATACGAAGTTTGTTAGTTAAATAAAGTTTGTAAGTAATACAGAAGTTTGTAAGTAAATACAGAAGTTTGTGTAAATAAGAAGTTTGTAGTAATACGAAGTTTTTATTTTTGTAGTAAATAGAAGTTTGTAGTTATACAGAAGTTTATCTGTCTATGTGGTGTGTATTCACTCACTGCGGTAGTAACTAGAATAGTCGTGGTTAACTGTGATTTTGAACTTTAACTTTCTTCTAAAGAAGCAGCAACATCAATGTTAATTAGCACACGAGCAATATTTATAATCTGCAATCTTTCAACGACTCTTTGTTGTATTCCTAATAAATGTATTAATCACCTTTTGTATTGAACATGTTTGTAGATTATGGCGCGTGAAGTTTGCTCTAAATGTGTTTTTGTGTAAGTCTTTATGTAGGCGTCTACAAATGTAAAGATTTAAAGAGACAAATATTTTATACTATTGTTTCCATTGGAATATTAAGGGGTTTCCGTGGATTCTGGATTAAGGTGCTATGTAATAGAAACAGGGAGGACACGTGAAGCATGACTTTAGCCAGTGTAGGAGAAACAGCACCTGCCTCTCTCATCCATGTTAGTATACCAATGTTTCAAGGTTTTTCCATCACAAACTTGAAATCGCAAGGGTGAGGCAACGCGTGTCAGTCAGGCAATGCCGCTTGCAGTCTTCAGAGCTGAATCCATCCGGCGATCAGTTCGTGGTAGAAAGGTAGTGTCGTCGTAGAGCGCTGTCAGGATTGATCTCTGTAAACGCTGTCCTGGCAACTCGTCGTGCTGCAAGCTAATGTAACAACTGTGGTCAGCAATTAATTTAAGACTCGTTTAGTTGAAGTCAATTGTTTTCCAGTTTGAAAAATTTACAAACAAATCATAAGCATTAGTGAATCAATTTTAATTTTATTTTTCGGCCCACGTGGTTTTCTTTCATCTCTTTTCCTTTTATTCCAGTCTATTCTAAAATGCGGCTATGTTGTTTTACAATTTATTGCTTTTAACAGGAGAATGCGGAAAATCAACATAGAAAAGCTCTTCCAGCCTGGAAGGGGCTTTGGGTATTTGAACGGCCCCTATAGGGAAGTGGAGACTTTTAGGATGGGAAGCGTGTAATTACGATCTAAACATGACGCATCCATCGCAGCTTTTTTTCTTCAGCGCTCTCAGTTTTGTAGCCTTGTGATCGTGTCGCATCCTCCACCAGCTGTTTCCCCTCCCCTCTGTTCCCCTTCCCCGGTGTAGTACGGGGTCAGATAGGTACAAAGTACCCGGTCAACCGGCCCGTTCTTTTGCGCGCAGACACTTTTCGATACTGTGGGCGTCCATCTTCAAAGTGAAGAAACATAGCGGTCGCCCGCCCATTCTCCCCCCTCTCGACAGTAAGTCTTCAATCCACCCGTTACTCTCCAGCCCCCTGGTGAGAACTCTTGGGCTCTCCACTCATGGGCGACCCCCCTCTTCGGGAGCCAACCCAAGTCCCTGGGCCCGCTCGCGGTTTTGGAAGAGGACCCTAAAGGGACCCTCCCTGCTCCCGCGCACTCCTCGGGAGAATTCCCCCTAGGGCTTCCATGTTCTTTCCTCCCCCCCACGCAAAGCACCACCCCACCCCTTCCCCACGCCCAAGGCACCAGTGCACCCTACCCCCGCCCCCGATCGCCCCATGGAGAAGTCTGGTGTTTCCATCAACGGTGTATTCCCCACTCCCACTCTTAAGGAAAGCCAATGACTCTTGCTGCATCCCTCACTCTATCTCACTTTTACCTTACACTGGTACACGGCAGGCTTGCACAACCATTGAAGAAAACTTCACAGTTTTTTTTAAATCTCGTTTCCTACAACCATAAATAGTAGGCGGCAAGAGATATCATTAAATAATTTTATTATTTACAACAAAAAACATTTTTAACAGTTTACATGGTATTATTTAAAGCAGGGATGCACAACCTACGGCCGTGGGCCATATCCGGCCCGTGATGCGGATGCCATTCGGCCGCGAAACTTCTGCGCTACAGTGCAGGAAATCGGCATGTTAGTAATACAATAAGGAACCTTAAAAAACGACAACAAAAAAAAAGGAAGAAGAAGTAATTTATCCCACGTAGGGCGGCAGTTTCCTAATTTTTTTCGATGGCAACATTTCGATTCAGTGCTACCGACTTTGATGTGGGTTCTACGACAGGGGTGGGCAATTAATTTTCCCAAGGGGCGCATGAGAAAACTGGGATGGTTCTAAGAGGGCCGGACTAATGATAGTTAACTCAGTTTATACCCAATACTGTATACATAGTATATACACTGGCGGGCAGGCCAGCGGGCGGGCCGTCAGAGACAGAAGGGGCCGGATCCGCCGCCGTAGGGCCGGGTGTTTGCCACGTCTGCTATCTACGATGAGGCCGGACATATCAGAAAGTGGTTTACGGATAAGAGCAAATACAGCTTAACATTAATCACTAATTATAAATAGTTAATCGGTTAAGTCACAGATGTGTTCTAAATAAAAATGGTGAATTGCTCTATTTTTTTTATTCATTTTTGTATTTTTGCGGTGAGCAGAAAGGTGGGCCGACACGGATCTGTCGGAAATGGATATGGCCGCGATACGGTTGTAACAGAGAAGTGGATATGGACCGGCAGGCGATAAAGGTTGGGCCATCACTGATTTAAGCAGATAAGTTGTTTTTGACATAAGCATCATCCAATTATTTACATAAATACAGAACAATGCACATTGCTGTGACAACTATAAATTTTGGAAAATTATGCAATGGAGGATGGATATTAAGACAAGAATTTTGATTTTTGTACTTGCTTAACACTTGAAATTAAAGGCGCAAATGTATGAATCAAGCTATGGCAATGAACTTCATGTCAAGTCAGTCATGTTTTCTACAATCACTTAGGAGTAAGACGTGTGTAATATATGTACGTATTGAAGAGTAAGTAACAGTACTCAAGATGCTGGAGATCAGGTGACGAGGGAGATCTGACTTTAAAAAGGCGGCGGGGTACTACAGGGGTATGCTTCGGGGTAGTTAGGATTGGCCAGATTATACTGTGTGATTTTTTCAGGTATTATTTTACATGATTTACAAAAGAACATAATTATAACAATATTTTAATTGCAGATCAAACTGACTAGGTCTGGCTCAGTGAATTTTACCGCAAGTTTATTTTGTCTCCCGATTCTATGATTTATGAGGATCATATGAAGCACAGGTTTTGTGTTTTTAATGGTCCTACATGCACATTCCTTATTATATCCATCTAAACATTTTCTGTTAATTAAAGAAAATTGTCAATTTGTAGGACTTACATCCATAGTTTGTTTTGTCTTACTTTTAAGACTAAAAGTAATATCTTTTGATCTTCAAATACAGTTTTTGAACAGAGTTCTCAGCAAAGTTGATCAGCAGAAGCAAAGCATAAAGAATGTAGTTCACAAACTGAATCAGGTCACCCTGCTTCTTCAAATATGGGGAATAGGGAGCCTGTACTAGATGAGAAAGGAATTAGAACAAAAGTGGAATGTCATTTAAGTAATAATGTGTTAGTACTAGACACTTTTTTAAATGTTACTTTAGCTTGTAGCTAATATATTCAGTTAAATATAGTATGTTATGCTTTAGCAGTCTGATAAACCATTTAAACAAAAAAGGCAGGCATAGCATCGGCTTTACAGGTTACTCTCCTGACAAGAATGTGTGGTCAGTGTAATATTTGTATTAACAAATATACATTTTATGAAGTAGAAATAATGTAGTATTTTATAATGCATAGATTTTATTTAAATATATAATTCTGTAGACTATTTACTGCTTTTCATGGTGATCAAAAATGAGCATGGTCTGATGGTGTTTATATTACTATGATCAATAAAATTGTTTACTTTCATAAAGACAGTAATCTTACGAGACTAAACTTCTAATTAACTTTGGTGATGTTGACTACTTAATGCGATTATTTCTCTGAAGTCCACTAGGGGTTATTTTAAGACTCGGTCGGTTGTAGCTAGTATTATCATGCAACTATTGATCCTCATCAGTGGAGTAGGGTTCAGCATTATATCTTAAACTTAACCATCCGGTGAATTAATTTATTTTTGCATTTGTATTGTAGTTTTTTACATGGTGGAAACACTAAGATTTTTTTAACAGGTTCAGCACGCTCTCGTGGCACGGAGAATTTTAAAACGGCTGCTTTCTTCAGAGTTGGCTCAGTGAGACCAAAGGGGAAAAAGTTTCCAGTCCTTCAGCTTGAGAAGTATGACGTGATTCATTGGTGTGTAGTTTTTGTTTGGTTTTGATTTCTTTGAGGTGTACGTCAATATGAACTTAAAAGGACAAAGTTTCCGAACAATTTAAAAAAATAGTGAATCTAAGTATTATGTTCTCTAACATTTACAAATTTATTATTGTGTACAATAGCATTTAAGTCTACCTACAATTTCTATTTGTGCACAGCTTCAGTCCAAGAGACATGGATTGAGGAATGATTCGAAGGGTGATGCATCTAATGGTGAGTGAATGTACAAAATGAGTTTTGTCAAGTTAAAATGTATTAATGTGAGCATTGTTTTATTCTCGTGGATTTATTCAGTAGGCCTATTTACTTTACTTTTGTACTACAAAAAGATTAATTGGTTATTTCAGATATTTGAAAAACTTCTTATACAGACAAATGGCATCAAGACATTACGTTTAAAAAATTTTTATTCCACTCTTGTTCAAGTTCATTGTAATCTCACTAGTAATTAGTAGATTTATGAAAGCTTAACGTCTTCTTTACAGCAAGGCTAAAGGCGGTCAAACCCCCTGTACGCAATGAATTTACCCTTTTCAAAAAATTATTAAAAAATAAAATAAACGAAGAAATAGAAGAACAGTCAATTTAAATTGATTATGAAGATAAATGTGTAGAAGTGGAACAATTTAATTAATCTTGATTGTGAACTCTTATTTTATGATAATCCAACCAAAATTAGGTATATTATTGTGAAGTTTGGAAATGTTGGGTTTTTTTTTTTTACACATTTCAACAAAAATTCGGAGAGATGAAAACCATTCGTGGGTCAAATTCTCCTTCATCTGAAGCATGAATTCCTCTGGGATGTTTCTTTCTTTTGTTATTCGACGTTTCAGATGCATGCTGTTCGCAATGTGTACCATCGAAAAGGAGGTAGTGTAGAATATGGCGAGACTTTCGTTCAAACATACGTCTTTGTCATGTAAGGGAGATAATTGTGTTCATAAAGGCCTAAATATCTTATTTATTAGTTTTCCTTTTAAACCGACGAGCTTAAAGGCCTACAAAAAATTTACACCAAATGATATCAGCCCAATGTGAATACTGCGTAACAAGTGAGCGGGGCAAATCGGCCACCCGTGTTGAGTGCATAAGAAAGAGTTAAGCCAGGTTCTCAACCTGTGGGCGCGACCCCCTGTCGGGTCGCGACGTGCCTACAAGGGGGTCGTGAGGTGGTCATTTTTTAAAAAAAGTTTCTTATACCGGTATTAGTGAATTAGTTTAGCATTGTGTAACCGAGTGGTGGCGGGGGCTCAAACTCCAATCTCTTCTCCCTATTCAAGTACACATGTCTCGGCAATTCAGTTGACTGTCTCACGTTCCAAGAACTCAGAAGACACATCTCCCTCTGCAACATTAAGCCTCCAATCTCCCGTCCTCTCACTTTTTGCCCTCGATCGCTCTTCCGAATCTCTCATCGCGTGACTCCCCTCTCCCTCTCCAGTCAGCACCTCTCTTTTTTACACTCTAAAGGCAGCAATTCAGGAGAACGTCATCGATTCCCACCTTTCATTCCACGGTGCATCAGCCTAGTACCTGATAAGGGTCCCTGACAGAAGGCCATGACCAGACAAAGGGAAGGACATCACCATATTAAAACAGACCTGACAAGATGATAATGCTTTCGTCCGAAAAAATTTCGTTTGTGGACGCAAATAGATACCCAGAAAATATTCTTTGATATGTTTCCGTGCTTGTGTAAGTGCAAGCTGACAGACTTGAATCTTTGATCAGGTGAAGGAATGTGAATTATTGCCATGCTAAATGGACTGCAAGAAAGGTTTCAGCCATTACTTCGCGTGAAAATAGATGTGACTGAAATACGATTGGGAGTTCCTAATTCCGTTTCTGGGCGATCCCTAGCGACAAGCGGGTTGTCGCACGGCAGAAGAAGAGCAGCTCATCGACCTTGTCGAGTGACAGTCCGCTGAAAACAAGAGGTCTTCCAAACAACACCAGTGCCAACATTCTGGATTAGCATCAATGGTGAATATCCTCTCCTTTCTGAGAAAGCAATGAAAGTGTCTGCTGCCATTTCAACTTCATATTATGTGTGAGCAAGGATTTTCAGCATTGGCAGCACTGAAGTCGAAAGTACAGGAAATCGTGTGGACGCAAAAGGCTGAGCTGCGAATAGCAGTGGTACGAACATCGCACACAGGTTCGCTTCTCTATGCAAACAGCAAGCAGGCTCAACCTTCTCATTGTAATCAAAGTGAGTGTCCAATAAAATAATATTATTAGCAAACACAGAATTTTCTTTAGTAAAATTTCATTAAACAGTTATACTTCTTGCAGATACGAACTTTGTTCTTTCGTTGTTGAATTGCATTGATTTCCTCGACGCGGCGTTCGAGGTTAGCTAAGGTTCCCCCCCCCCGCTCTTCTACTGACCTAGCTGGCTAAGGGGGGTCGCGGACGTACCGGTGTTCGTCAGGGGGGTCGTCACATGTAAAAGGTTGAGAACCGCTGAGTTAAGCTATCATCTATGTGAGAGGTTAGTTCTACTTACATAGCAAAAATCAAAATATGTAAATACATTGTAACTTTTTTCTTTTCTTCTACAGGGATTCCACCACTCATGGATCGATTTTTGGTGTCATATAAATAATTATTTCAAAAATAACTTTCATGGGGTAAAAAATTATTGACTGCAATTTTTATGTAAATAATTGGATGAATGCTTATGTTCAAAAACAACTTTAATGCTTTAAATAATGTAAACTGTTAAAAATGTTTTTTGTTGTAAATAATAAAATTATTTAATGATATCTCTTGCCTACTATTTATGGGTTGTGAGGAAATGAGATTTTGAAAAGCTGTTGAATGTTTTCTTCATGGTGTGCAAGCCTGTGTACCAGTGTAAGTAAAAGTGAGATAGGGTGAGGGATGCAGCAAGAGGGGAGTGGGAGTGGGGAAGTTGATGGGAAAACACTTCTCATGGGCGATCGGTTGGTATGCACTGGTGCCTTCGTGGGAAGGTGGGTGGGTCTTTCGTGGGAAAACATGGGAACCCTAGGGAATTCCCTACAAGGTCCCCTAGGGTCCCTCTCCAAAACCCGCGAGGGACCAACTTCTTCCGAAGAGGTCCCATGAGGACCCCCAAGAGTTCTTGCAGGCTGGGTCCGTCCCTAACCGTAACAAGCCGACAACAAAGTGGAGTTTGTTGCTGTCAATCACCACCACACACAAGAACTCATTATCTACTGACTGCTAGTACACGTATACTGTGTTGTGGTAGAAGAACCCAGCTTCACACCGACACAGGTGTTGATAGCACATCGGTGTTGGGGCTGGTTGCAATCGTCGTCTGTCGTGCAGCTTACATTGTGCAGGTCTTTGGCTCGCCTACAAAATAGTCCACCTTGCTTACCGCAGGTTAACACTAGCCATCCCATAATTCTAGCTCTATGTCTACAAGTATTACTGTTATGTGTAACATATTGTTATTCCTCCTCCTTAATGTCACTTCTGCCTCCTCAACTTCATAGCAACTTCCTCCTCTAACCTTTACAATCAGTTTTGAAATGAAGATAATAAAGTGACAGTTTAGTAACGAACTTTCAACGTAGAGTAAGACAACACAAGATATGGTGCAGTGGCGCAGCTGGAATGTTCTCACTCGATAACATTCCCCTCTGTGGTGCTCTAGTGCATTAACCCTTAACGGGCTTAAACCCAATGTATCTGAGGATTAATTGCCATCTTACAATTATTAGAAAGGAAGAAAACCGTTAGCTCGTGGACATGAATAAACACTGAATGCTCAAACTTTTTAATTCAGAAATATTAAGTAAACATGAGATGAAAGTTGTTTGATGAAAATAATTACTGTATAAACCAACTTACAAGAGTATCTTTACTGTAAGAAACCAGACAACTGACGGTAGATCCCAACGTGTGGGGACAAGCTGAGTACTACTCATTATTGTACTGCTTCTCACTTACATGTAATAACACACTTCTTCTTGATTTCATTGAACTTGAAGCCTGAACGACAGAGACATCGTCCTGACAAGCAATCGCTGTTTGTGTCTGGACAATCCACTTTTGTGTTACACAGTGAGTTGTACCAGGTATGGTGTGTGGCCAAAGTGGACTTGCAGGTTCTCTGGTAGTGGGTCCAGCCTTCACTTGTCTTAGGATACCAGTATGAGGGAGACCCACGAGAGGTAACAGCATGAAGCCGACACTGACCTTCAATGACTGGCACAGAAGGTAGAGAGACAGAGACATAACTGAACATGATGCAAAACATTTTGAACAAAGAAGAGTGAAAGCAAGTTATGTGAACATTTCCCAAAAGGTTATTCTAGTACTTAAAGGTTTTCAGCAAAAGGCGCGGTAGGTAGTTGTATATTTGTTATTGTTTACTGTTGTCTTGCTAGCAGCATGCCTGTCACACACTAGTTTGACAATAAGTATAAAGTGGAATGTTTTCTCCATTCCTGTTGTGCTCCCCCAGTGTTGTCAGTCCATGGTCCTGATGCTAGAGTCCTGGATGTCTTGTTGTCAGTGTCAGAGCTGCAGGGCGAGCTGAGGAGGTCTGGCACTTATCTATCATTAGCGATGACAAGACACTTTCCCACAAAGTACAGTGTAGTTTCCTAGATCGCATTCTATTTTTAAATAGGAGATAAGACAGACAAGATAACCACTATCCAAGTTCTATATATTTCTACATCGGTGTAGTTGAGTTAAAGACTTTAAAATAGTCACGATACTTGTTTGTTGTTTACCTAAACCACTTGTCATTCAATGTTCACGCAACAACAACTGTATACAAGGAGTGCCAGATAGATAAAGGTTAGTTGCAAGATGGCTTAAGTAACAATAAATAATAATAATAATAAATGTGTGATGTGCATAGCTCATACTCACGCTCCTAGGTAGCGTGGTCTTAGCGATTGACAGAAGGAGACACGGACAGCAAAGGAAAAGAAGGATGAACACGACTGATGACTCATAAAAACTAATGTAGGAAACACGAGGAGAAATCAGAGAACAAGAACCGAGAGTGTCGGTAGTCAGCAGAGGAGGACGAGGAGGGAAGAAGCAATAAACGGAAAAAAGTGAAGAAAGAGTGGTTGACAAAGGACAAGCACGATGTGGACTGTAGTCAGTATTGCTCAAGGATGAGGTGTGTCTTCAGGGCAAAGTGAACAGATTCATGATGGACAGGTGAGGAAGTAGAATAGAAAGTTTGTATTGTTTAGCTGCACACGAAGTAAACATTCCGGGACCTGAAGAAGTCAAAGTAAGTCATTGTTGTGGAGGCTGAGTGCACAAACTGTGCAGGTAGCAATTGATATTAGCATCGGTTCATACTTTGTTATTTATGTCTTTATGCTAGGGCACCTGCAACTGTTTGAACATCATTTCAGGCCAGTCCACCGAACAAAACAAGTTCATTGGTGGACGACTGAGCTATTCTTCCGTTTCTTACTTGTTGTCAGTCGTAATTAAAGTGGAAGTTTTGTAGTAAATACAGAAGTTTGTAGTAAATACAGAAGTTTTGTAGTAAATACAGAAGTTTGTAGTAAATACAGAAGTTTGTAGAAATACAGAAGTTTTGTAAATACAGAGTTATAAGAAGTTTGTAGTTAATACGTTTGTAGTTAATAAGAAGTTTGTAGTTAATAAGTAGTTAAATAAGAAGTTTGTAGTTAATACAGAAGTTTGGTAGTAAATACAAAGTTTTGTAAATACAGAAGTTTGTAGTAAAATAAGAAGTTTTGTAGTAATACAGAAGTTTTGTAAGAAGTTGTAGTTAATACAGAAGTTTGTAGTTAAACAAAAGTTTTGGGTAGTAAATACAGAAGTTTGTAGTAAAATACAGAAGTTTGTAGATAATAAAAGAAGTTTGTAGTTAATACAGAAGTTTGTAGTAAATACAGAAGTTTGTAGTTAATACAGAAGTCTTGTAAGTTAATACAGAAGTTTTGTAGTTAATAGTCATAATACAAAAGTTTGTAGTAATACATAAGTTTGTTACAGAAGTTGTAGTAAATACAGAAGTTTGTAGTAAATACAAAAATACAAGTTTTATTAATGTAGTAAATACAGAAGTTTGTAAATACAGTAAATAAAAGTTTGTAGTAAAATACAGAAGTTTGTAGTAAATACAAAGTTTTAGTAAATACAGAAGTTTCTCTCTGTCTATGTGGTGTAGTACATTCACACTCCACTGCGGTAGTAACTAGATAGTCGTGGGTTCACAGTGATTTTACCTTTACACTTTCTTCCTAAAGAAAGCAAGCAACTATCAAATGTTAATTAGCACACGAGCAATTTTATAATCCATGCAATTTCACACTCTTTGTTGTATCCTAACTAGATGTATTAATTACCTTTTGCATTCAAAATGTTTGTAGATTATGGCGCGTGAAGTTTGCTCCTAAATGTTTTTTTGTAGTCTTTATGTAGGCGTCTACAAATGGTCAAGATTTAAAGAGACAACATATTTACACATTGTTCCCATTGTTTACGGGGTTTCCGTGGATTTTCTGGATAAAGCGTGCTTTATTAAAGACACAGGGCAGGACCACGTGAAGCAGACTTTAGCAGTTGTAGAGAACAGTCACCTGCCATCTCTACCATCATGTTAGTATACAATGTTTCAAGGATTTTTTCCCATACAAACTCTGAAATCGAAGGTGAGCAATGCGTGTCAGTCAGGCACCTGTCCTTGCAGTCTTCAGACTGAGTCCATCCTGGCGATCAAGGTAGTGTCGTCGTAGAGCGCTGTCAGGATACTCTGTAAAGCTGTCCTGCAACTCGCCTGTGCTGCAAGCTAATGTAAACAACTGTGGTCAGCAATTATTTACAGACTGTTTAAGTTGAAGTCAATTGTTTCACATTTTGACAAATTTCAAACAACATCCATAACCAAGTGAATCAATTTCTAATTTTTTTTTTTGACCCACGTGTTTTCTTTCTTTTTTTTTTCTTTTTATTCAGAGTATCTATATACGGCTATGTTGTTTTACAATTTATTCCTTTAAGAATGCGAAAATCATAGAAAAGCTCTTCCGTCCCTCACTGTAACAAGCCGACAACAAAGTCGAGTTTCTTGCTGGTCAATCACACCACACAGAACCATTGTCTACTCACTGCTAGTACATGTATCCTGTGTTGTGTAGAAGTAACCGGGGTCACACGACCAGGTGTTGATAGCACACGGTGTGGGGCTGATTACAGTCGTCGTCTGTCGAGCAGCTTTTATTGTGCCAGGTCTTTGGCTCGCCTACAAAATACAGTGGAACCTCGGTTAGCGAACGCCTCGGATAGCGAATATTTCGGCTAACGAACAAAAATTTCGTTACAAGTTTGTCTCGGATAGCGAACAAAATTTCGGATGACGAACAGCCACGTGAACCACACGTGACCTACCAGCGTGTCATCATTTGCGCTCGAGACACAGTTACGATCGGTCGTTCCTTATCTGTGCGCATCCTTCTTATTTAGTGATCTGCTTTATTTTAATAAGATAATCCTCAATAATGGCTCCAAAGAACATTAAGAGCAATTAATAGTAGTGAGCTAATGCCAAGGAATCGAATGACAATGAATTGAAAAAGGAAATGATTTCAAAGTATGAAGGTGGCATGCGTCTGTCGGATATGTGATGTCGTATTACCAAACAGTTTTACAAAATAGTCAGAAGGAACAGACACTGGACAAGTTTTGTCCTTTAACCTCAAAGCTACAGAAAAAGGAAGTTATCCCCGATTTTAAAATGTCACGTGTGCTCATGGAGGGGGAATCAAAGCAGTAATTCCACTCCTTCCTCCCCACACCTGCTTCCACCCACGCCATCAAAATGGCAAGTTTTCTGATGTTTAGATGCTTTTGCTAATGTTTTTTATGTTTATTTAACTCCATTTTAACTCCATTTATATTGCATTATAACTGTTCTCATTAAAACAAATACCTATATATATATAGCCTATAACTTTCAAATATTGGTGAGCCAACAGGGGCTGGGAACCAATTAAATCTATTTCTTTTATTTCTTATGGAAAAAATTGTTTCGGATAACGAACATTTCGGATAACGAACAGCTTTCCAGAACGGATTAAGTTCGTTAACCGAGGTTCCACTGTAGTCACACCTGCTGACCGCAGGTAACACTAGCCATCCCATAATTCTAGCTGTATTTCATAAGTATCTGGCTGCCATGTGTACATATTCTTGTTCCTCCTCCTTAATGTCACTTCTGCCTCCTCATCTTCATAGCCACATCCTCCTCTAACCTTTACAATCAGTTTTGTTATAAAGTAATAAAGTGACAGTGTCGCGTGTCGGCGATTGCGTTGTTGTTCGTGTTGTGCTGTGTAGATTTATGTGCTTATGACTACTAGTCTGATGGTCATACATATGTATTTGTATAAGAATATTTTTAGACAGTGAGCGGTTAGGTGGCCCAACCCGGGGGGGGGGGTAAATAGAGGGGTTCGCGGTCAATGGTTATCTTATAGGCAGGCCAACAAACGTTGTGCATCTATTTGTAATTTTCGCTAGGGTATGTTTATCGGCGGGCTGAGCAGCAGGCATCACGCGTATGGTTTAATCTGACAGCCGTAGAGCGCTGTCAGGATACTCTGTAAAGCTGTCCTGCAACTCGCCTGTGCTGCAAGCTAATGCACTAGAGCACCACAGAGGGGAATGTATCGATGAAGAACATCACAGCTGCCACTACCCCATATCTTTGTTGTCTACTCTACGTGAAAGTCGTTACTAACTGTCACTTTATTACTTCATTCAAAACTGATTGTAAAGGTTAGAGGAGGAAGTGGCCATGAAGATGAATAGGCAGAAGTGACATTAAGGAGGAGGAATAAAAATATGTATATATGTATATCGCTATATACCACGAAGAGGATCCAGTGGGGTGCGACCGACCGGGCGGTCCCGCCACACGACGAATGAGACCACCACTCCACGATCACCGGAGGACAGGTCTCCAACTTTAAATAGGAAGATCCAGTGTTACGCATGCAGGGGATTCGGACACATTGCCCGAGCGTGTGCCAACACGCTAGAGACTAATACCCATAAGTCCGACAGTCGAGAACCTCCGAAACCAGCGAATATTGGTATTCTATGGTCATCTACCACGCAAGAAAGAATTGGGACGACTAGAACTTTACTCAGGGACAGTTCGAGGTAGAACCGTCCAGGTTGTTGCGAAGACACTGGAGCAACGACAGCGGGAAATTCGTGCTGTACCTGGTTCAGGACCAATGAATATATGGGTCACAGCCAGCATGCCTAACATTTGGGGAAAATATTGAAACTCTTCCCCTGTAGCTCGTGTATTAGTGGACACATCCATTTATAAAGGCGTACTTTGGGGAAATGTTTTTGTGAGCAAAACACCCTGTAACGGATTTATCATAGGAATTGTTCCGCGGAGTACAGGACTATATGGAAGACAACATACCCACAGCTATGGTGTGACTCGTTCACACAGCGAAGAAAATGCAATCAACCTACATACCATGCTGGCTCGAACTTTTGAAACAGAAGATAAGAACCACAAGTGTTTTCATGCCAATATACCAGAAAGAAGACAAATCCCTCCAGAAGATCCGAGAGTCTTCATCACCATAGGTCAAATGATAATCCCCTTTCAGGACATACTGGAGTGAGGAATACACTGGCGCCGGATATTAACGCAAATTTTGGTGGCCAGGAGTTCGAAGAGACGTGCGGATACACTGCCAACACTGCTGACATCTGCCAACGGACTACTTCCAAGAGCAGGAACACTCCAGTGACAATGATGAGACACCCATTATCGAACGAACCATTCAAGCGCATAACCATTGATCGTGGTGTGGTCCATCAGACCAGCGTCAGTCGAGGGTCACTTACACATCCTGACTGGTGATGGACATAGCTACAAGATATCCAGAGGCAGTTCCTCTAAGAAAATAAATACTGACACAGTAGCGGACGCTCTGTTTGGTATTATTTCTGTCGCGTGGGGTTTCCCCTTCAAAATTCTTTCGGATAGAGGAAACAGTTTACCTCTGAACTTACTGCTGAAATACTAAAAAGCCCTTGCCATCAAGGGCTTCATTCCACGCCTCATACCACGCCCAAACGAATGGAATCGAATGACGCTTACCACCGGTTCAACAACCATGCTGCAGGGAGGGTCACCGCCAAATCATCCTCTGAGACTGGCTAAACCATTACCTCCCAGTACAGTCCTATTCGCCAGTCGGAAAATCATCAATGAGAGCACTGTTTTTCTCCCTTCCAACTACCTTATATGGAAGACAACCCAGGGGACCCCTTAGCTTTTTGCAACTCATGGACAAAAATTCCAGAGGAAGAGGAAGGAAAGTCTGTTTTCCAGTATGTATTAGAACATACTGCAGGAATTCTACAGCTATGGCCTACCATCAATCATGGCGAATAAAGCAGAGAAAACAAGAAAGCACTCAATATGACAAGAGAGCGAGGCCAGAAGAGCTGCAGGAGGGAAGAAAGGTCCTATTATGAGACCTAACAAACTGAACAAGCTACTCCGCTCAAGTCAGGCAGGGACGTACGTGGTACTCCGAAGAGGCATCCCGAGCTAACAACCCATAACCATCCGTGGAAAGACAAACTGTTCCACATTGACATGATCAAAAAAGTATCACAAAGAACATCAACACAAAGTCCGCGCACGCTGGCGGATTCCCTTCGGAGTCAACAACCAGAGCACCCGCTTGCTAGAGACTGCTTCAGAATCACTCCTTTCAGAGATATTGTCTCCCGAGTTTGTTTCACACACTGAGAAAAGGACCATCACCGCGGACAGTCCACCTATTCACCACACCATACCCCCATACCGGCAGTAGATAATCTATCGCGGTTAGAATTGCCTTCCACAAACCTGATTCGAGTATCGATATTCTCCGCACGAGGTAGCCAGCTCAAGAGAACATCACAAGATGCTAAAAGTAGATACTACAGCTCCTCCGCCTCACAAAGAGACCAAGTTCGACAATTACTGGAACAGTACAAAGAGACGTGTGTGACGTCAAGAGCTGGCTAACTTCAATCGGACCTATATTCAGCTACGAACTGTTCAGATATTCCATCATAAGACAAGAAACCTTGCGCTGTTGCCTTTTATACACAGCAGTGTATATGGAAACGCAGGTCAAAGAAACTGTTACAGAACGAGGAATTACTGACCATCAAAACTCCCCATTTTGTTCACCTCTACTGCTAGTTAAAAAGAAAGATGGGAGTTTTGTTATTGCATTGTTGTGTGGACTGTCGGGGCTCTCAAACCGGAATAACCCATTAAGTTGACGCGAACTATTCCTGACCTAGGAGATTTTATTTTCAAGATTAACAAATTTGTCAATAGTATTTAGCAAGATGTGATCTGGCCAAAGGTGGCTGGCAGGTACCACTAAAGCCCGCCGACAGAGAGAAGACAGCTTTGCAGACTGTTACGAAGTGAAATGTTGTTGTGTGTGCAGGCCGCCGGCGAAGTCATGTGACCTTGGCTGATTTGCGGTTTTGACGTCAGACGCGTTACGTCATTTTTATTTTTGTTCTGGCATCTAGAGGATTCTACGGAACAGGCGAGCGGATGCTCGATGTTGTTGTGTTCAACTGTGGTGTACTGTTGATATCGCGACAGTTGAACATTGGTCGTTGAGTATTCGAGAGTTAAAGCATTTTTAGAGTCGAATGCTGAAGCTTGCAGTGGCCCTGTGTGGTTGCCACTGATGATGTTTGTCGGCGTCGGGCGGCTGGAGTCTGCGCACAACATAGCGTGCGTTACTAGTGGAAGGCAACAGCGTGTGTCGGCTGTGTTAGTTAC
This sequence comes from Pomacea canaliculata, assembly GCF_003073045.1. Classification (NCBI taxonomy): domain Eukaryota; kingdom Metazoa; phylum Mollusca; class Gastropoda; order Architaenioglossa; family Ampullariidae; genus Pomacea; species Pomacea canaliculata. The sequence goes on along the minus strand of NC_037591.1, from coordinate 2,021 downwards.
CGGGCAGGAGTCGCCGGAGGTTTTTGCCAGAGTGTATATTACAGGGTGGACTGAATTGTACAAAGTGTTAATAAAGGGTTTTCCTGTTCCACCGTGAGACTGGGAGTAACTCTGTTACTGGAAGATGGACAACGCAGATTCCGGACGTCAACGACTCAAGTTACAGACGGACGGAGATAGGGAATAGAATCGTCAACCAAATCTTTTCTCTCCCGTCATCCTTCATCATTCATTTTTTTTTTTCGTTCAAAACGTAACACAGACATCATTGGGACTTTACCAATGGACCAGAATGCCGTTTGGTCTGGTAACAGCACCAGCCACCTTCGCAAGAGTGATGAGATACCTGAAGCTAGAGGCCTACAACACTTTCCATTTTTTTGATGATTTGCTTATAGCTCAAGTGCAACTGGCTCTCCATCTTGAACAACTATTCTGACTTTACATAACTCTGAAATCAGTATCAAACTTAACTGTCGAGACCTTAAAGTTGGAATTGGTTACCCAGGAATTAACCTACTGGACCAGATAAGGCCACGGACACATGAAACCAAGAATAGGACAGTAACCAAAATCCTGAATACTCACCATCCCGAGAAAAAGAGCAAGTGCTCATTTGTTGGGTCTCATCAGCTACTATAGAAGATATATTCCGAATTTTTACTTCTGAAGACCACACCATTACTAACCTCATAAAGGGAATCAAACTCGAGAAATATCATCTGGAATGACGACTGTCAGCGTCGCATTAGAGAAGATTCAGAAGCATTCTCTGTGCTACGGTCTCTGTGCCAAGATTTCACCATACTTTCATTCTTCAGACTGATGCCAGTGGGTCGGCACAGGTATGACGGACTCTGTATACAGGACATAGAGGAGAACTGTTTACCTGTCACTTCCATTAGTAGAAAACTGTGTAGATTGAGAGAAGCTAGATATATGTCCATAGAGAAGAGATGCCTAGGCAATTGTGTGGTCAATATGCATTTTTTAATCTAAATAATTTGTGTGGAGCTGCCTTTATTTTAAAAACTGGACCATAAACCCTATTCTTTAAGACAAGCCCGCGACAAAACTCCAGGGATCAAATGGAGATTGCGCATTGGCTCTCCAGAATACCACTTCCCAAGTGGAATCCTTTTAAGGGCACTCAGAATCAACTGACCACGTTCTGTCCGCGGTCTTATGTAAACCAATCAAAACATTCCAGATTTTTTCCATAATGCAAAAGAGTTGTGTAACTGTAAGAAAATTTATTTGTTCAAGTTGTAAAGGTCGTTATCAGAAACATGAAAGACAACAGGATACTATTTTTGTTGTTTTGTTTTAATGTTGAAGTTTTTTTGTAGTGATTGATTGTTCAGAAAGAGAAGTTGTGGTAGCATTTTTTTTTTTTTTTACCGAGTGAGGAATTGTGACGGTAATGGGGTGGAGGGGGAACGAGGGTGGCATAGCCAGCCCTGTGTGTTGCCCCTCTGCCATGTAAAAATCGTAGGCCAGGTGAATTCTTGACACCACGTGAGTTTTGGACCTCACGAGCGAGGCATGAAGTGCTCACCCGTGTGGAGGGGACGAGAAGTATATATAGACGAGGTTTTGAAAGCAAGGTGGGGGGGGGGGGCGAATTTTGGATTGACAAGACGACAGTGTGTAAAGTGAAGAAGGCTGTTTGGAAGATTGCTAGCTGGAGCGAGGTGTGTCGTGTACTATTTGAAGGGGAGACTCAAGAAACGGTGGACCGGGAGATTGTTGCAACAGTCTCCAAGAAACTCTGGCGCGATTGTCTGGGAGAGCGAACTCTACTGAGTGAGCGGGGAGTGGGCTTCTGGGGCTCAGAGACGGCAAGGTTTGACAGCCGGAGTCGGCGCGACGACGACGACGACACCAGCACCATCCAGCAACTGGAGGGATTGTGGCCTTGAGTAAGAGGAAACCCCTCCATTTCCGCAAACAGCAAGAGGTCGTTTACGACGAACAAGAGCGGCGGGAGTGAAAGCCTGTCTTCAGCAACTCTACTGCTG